>NC_026003.2:115884466-116184466 GCF_000442705.2 Elaeis guineensis | reverse complement strand
TTTTTTTAAAAAAATAAATTTTAAATGGATAAAATAATTTTAAATTATTTTTTTATTTGAATTAAAATTAAAATTTTTATTCTTTAAAATTCATTCAAAATTATATTTTTTATTTTTTCTATTTTTTCCTTCCTTTATGATATTTTTTTTAAAAAATTAATTTGAAAAGTAGATTGTAATTTAAAATGATGATTTTTATTTGAATTAAAATTAAAATTTTATTTTTTTAAATTTTAGAATTATAATTTTTATTTCTTAGAATTTTTAATGGTATTTTTAATTTTTTTATATCAATTTTTTTCAAATATTTTTTTAAAAAGATAATTTGAAATGGAGATACTAATTTTAAATGATAATTTTTATTTTTATCAAAATTAAAATTTTTATTTTTTTTATAAATTTAATTTTTTTTTATTTTTTTATTTTTTTTTAGAAAAAAAATACCAAAAGGTATGGTGATTTTAAAAATACCATTTGGAATGGTATTTTTAAAATTATTATATTTTTTTGATATTTTTATTTTTTAATTTTTATTTTGATCCATATGGAAATAGGAGGTGACGTGGCCACAAGAAAATGTTATTTAAAATATCATTTTATCGATTTTACATAATTTTAATAAATAAGTTTAAAATAAAATTATTTAAATAAATAATTTTTTATATTAATTAAAAAAAAACTCTGGTCCTAAATGTGAATGACGACCTCAACTTAGTCAGGTACGAATATTATAAAAATTGGATCCAACAATCATTACATATAGGGCTAGTTTTGTATACAGTCGTGAGTTGATTGCAACCTGGGGAGCGGCACAACTCGATCCGCCGGATAAATTACGTACCGCAACTAGGTCTTACAGTAGATCGCTATCTATTGAAGCGAACCCAGAGAACCAACCGTCACCATCCAACGATCTATAATTTTCCGATGACCCACCACTCACAAATCTGGACATCTTTTAAGTTTTCCAATAGAAGAGTGCATACAACTCATTGCTCTCCACCTCTCTTCGTCGATTGCTCGCAACAGCACAAGAAAAAAAAAAAAAAAATCGAGAAATAAAAGCAAAACAACAGCATAAGCTTAAGACGGAAGAGAGAGGAGCGGCAGCGGGTAACGGGAGGGATCTCATTGTGGTGCGTTCCCCCTACTCTCCTCTCTCGCGGCGACGGCGATCTCGTACCCGGCGGAGATCGTTTCTTCTCGACCTCTCTCTGTCTTTTTTCTCCCCATCCTCATTTCCTCCTCCTCTCTAGATCCAGATCTAAAGTCCCGAGGTCAGAGCTCTTCCTCTCTCGCTGTTTCTTGGTTCCAGATCCGCGCTTCGATCCGAGTCCTAACGCTAAAGCTGGCATCTGATTTGCCCCCGTCTAATCTGGATCCTTTCGATCGGTTTCTTTGGATCTCGCAGGCTTCTTGGGGTAGTTAGGGTTTCCGGAGATCAGGTGGAAAGGGAGGAAGGAAGGAGGAGAGATGCTGACGAAGTTCGAGACCAAGAGCAATCGTGTGAAGGGGCTGACCTTCCACAGCAAGCGGCCATGGATCCTCGCCAGCCTCCACAGCGGCGTCATCCAGCTATGGGACTACCGGATGGGCACCCTCATCGACCGATTCGACGAGCACGATGGGCCTGTGCGCGGCGTTCACTTCCATAAATCTCAGCCCCTCTTCGTCTCCGGAGGTGATTCGTCTTCCCCCGATTGTCATCAGAATCTTCTCTTTGCGGATGGAGTTTTTTGATACCCTACTTTTGTTGTTAATCATGTAAAATATTGGTTAGATCTGCCAAACTTAAAAGAAGTTCCTATTATCTTGGTTTTTTTTAAAATGTATATAGATCTTGGCGGTTCTGTTCAATTCTTTATGAATTGCATGCAAATGATGTTGGGATCGTGCATACAGTTAATATTGGAATGTTTTCTCTGTTCATCTAATTTTTGTGTTAATCCAATTATTTTTGTGTTCGATGTTGTTGTCTATCAATTGTAAAACCCAGAGATCGGACTTTGCTTGCTTCTGCTTTGATATGATATTTTGAGATCCTAAATATTGAGAAATGAATAGTAATTTCTAAGTTTTATGAAGTTGTATAGTGAGTTCTGATTGCCCACTTTCTGTATGCAACTCTAGTGTCTGCATCATGTCTGCAATTGCACTAATGCTATATTTTTGCAGGAGATGATTACAAGATCAAGGTCTGGAATTATAAGACCCATCGGTGCCTATTTACCCTTCTTGGGCATCTCGATTACATTCGGACAGTCCAATTTCATGATGAGTATCCATGGATTGTCAGTGCCAGCGATGATCAAACTATTAGAATCTGGAACTGGCAGTCTCGCACCTGCATTTCAGTGTTAACAGGGCACAATCACTATGTCATGTGTGCCTCATTCCATCCAAAGGAGGACCTGGTTGTATCAGCTTCCCTGGATCAGACGGTTCGGGTTTGGGATATTGGTGCGCTGAGGAAGAAGACTGTGTCACCAGCTGATGACATCTTGCGGCTGAGCCAGATGAACACTGATCTGTTTGGTGGAGTTGATGCTGTTGTCAAGTATGTCTTGGAAGGTCATGATCGTGGAGTCAACTGGGCATCATTTCATCCAAGCCTGCCTCTTATCGTGTCTGGAGCAGATGATCGACAGTTGAAACTATGGCGAATGAATGGTAAGCTCAAAATCTCTTTCTACGCTTCCTCATGTCTTTTATAGTATCGATGGAAGGGCAAAATTTGAAACAACACAAAAAAGTTTAATAAATTCCTACCCTATGTTGACTCTGGGGAATATGCATAGATTATTGTGAAAATCATGAAAATAAAATGAATAAACTATATAGATTCTTTTTTTTTTTTAAGAAAATGAATATTCAAGAATTAAACAAGGAAACTTTTAATATACCATCTGGTCTTTAAATAGAATGGAAATGTATTAACACAAGTCACTTGTCTTGTTGTATAGATACAAAGGCTTGGGAAGTGGACACATTGAGAGGGCATATGAATAATGTCTCTTGTGTAATGTTCCACGCAAAGCAGGATGTTATTGTGTCAAACTCGGAGGACAAAAGCATTCGCATTTGGGATGCTACAAAACGCACTGGTATTCAGACATTTCGCCGTGAACATGACCGTTTCTGGATTCTTGCTGCACATCCAGAACTGAACCTTCTTGCAGCTGGTCATGACAGTGGTATGATTGTTTTTAAATTGGAGAGAGAGCGCCCTGCTTTCTCTGTGAGTGGAGATACTCTCTACTATGTTAAAGATCGGTTTTTGCGGTTCTACGAGTTTTCAGCCCAAAAGGATAATCAAGTGGTTCCAATTAGAAGGCCTGGTTCTGTCAGCTTGAATCAGGGACCCAGAACACTGTCTTACAGCCCTACAGAGAATGCTGTCTTGCTCTGCTCTGATGCAGATGGGGGTTCATATGAACTCTATATTGTTCCCAGGGATTCTGCCGGAAGGGCTGATTATGTGCAGGAAGCAAGGAAGGGATCTGGGGGCTCAGCTGTTTTTGTAGCTCGCAACAGGTTTGCTGTTCTCGACAAGAGTAACAATCAAGCATTGGTGAAGAACCTTAAGAATGAGATTGTTAAAAAGAGCCCTCTTCCTGTTGCTACTGATGCGATATTTTATGCTGGGACAGGCAATCTGCTGTGTAGGGCTGAGGATAGGGTGGTCATCTTTGATCTTCAACAGAGGCTGGTTCTTGGGGAACTTCAGACCCCATCTGTCAAATATGTTGTTTGGTCAAGTGACATGGAGTCTATTGCCTTGTTGAGCAAACATGCTATAGTCATTGCTAGCAAGAAACTTACGCACCGCTGCACGCTTCATGAGACCATCCGTGTGAAAAGTGGTGCCTGGGATGAGAATGGTGTTTTTATTTATACAACCTTAAACCATATTAAGTACTGCCTTCCTAATGGGGACAGTGGAATTGTAAGAACCCTTGATGTTCCTATTTACATCACCAAGGTTTCTGGTAGCAGTATCTACTGCTTGGATCGTGATGGGAAGAATCGGGTTATATCAATTGATGCTACAGAATACATTTTCAAGCTTGCCCTTTTGCGAAAAAGATACGACCATGTGATGAGCATGATAAGGCATTCACAGCTATGCGGACAGGCCGTGATCGCATATCTGCAACAGAAAGGTTTCCCTGAAGTAGCTCTCCATTTTGTCAAAGATGAGAGGACCCGGTTCAACCTGGCTCTTGAAAGTGGTAACATTCAGATTGCCGTTGCTTCAGCTAAGGAGATAGATGAGAAAGATTATTGGTATAGGTTGGGCATTGAGGCACTCCGACAGGGAAACACCAGTATTATGGAATATGCATACCAGAGGACTAAAAACTTTGAGAGGCTATCGTTTCTCTATCTTGTAACAGGGAACATGGAAAAACTGTCCAAAATGTTGAGGATAGCTGAGATTAAAAATGATGTGATGGGCCAGTTCCACAATGCTATGTATCTAGGTGATGTTCAGGAACGTGTCACGATCTTGGAGAGAGCTGGCCAGTTGCCTCTTGCATATGTCACAGCTGCCACTCATGGGCTTGCTGAAGTTGCTGACAGACTTGCAGCTGAATTGGGAGATAATGTTCCCTTTATACCTGAACGAAAAGTCAGTTCTCTTCTGATGCCTTCAAAGCCACTCATGTGCAGTGGTGATTGGCCATTGTTAAGGGTGATGCGAGGTATTTTTGAAGGTGAGTTGGATAACCTTGGGAGGGCAGAACATGAGGAAGAAGAAGCTACTGGTGCTGACTGGGGTGATGAGGATTTGGATATTGTTGATGTTGAAGGCGTGATTCAGAATGGCGATATAGTTGCAGAGGTTGAGGACGGTGAAGCAAATGAAGAGAATGATGAGGAAGGAGGGTGGGACCTTGAAGATTTGGAATTACCACCAGATATGGAAACACCCAAAGCTAGCACCAATGCTCGTTCATCTTTGTTTGTTGCTCCCACTCCTGGCATGCCGGTAAGCCAAATTTGGATTCAGAAATCCTCTCTGGCGGGGGAGCATGTGGCAGCTGGAAATTTCGACACCGCTGTGCGCCTGCTTAGCAGGCAATTGGGCATAAAGAACTTTGCTCCCTTAAGGCCATTGTTTGTGGATCTTTACGAAGGTAGCCACACATATCTTCATGCTTTTGCGACAGCACCGGTGATATCAATTGCTGTTGAGAAGGGGTGGACCGAGTCTGCCAGTCCTAATGTCAGGGGCCCACCAGCCCTTGTTTTTAAGTTTTCACAGATGGATGAGAAGCTTAAGGCTGCTTACCGAGTCACAACAGAAGGAAAGTTTCCAGAGGCTTTGCGGCAATTTCTCAATATTTTGCACACTATCCCACTTTTGGTCGTGGACTCGAGGAGGGAAGTTGATGAAGTGAAGGAACTTATTCAGATAGCGAGAGAGTATGTCCTGGGCTTGAAGATGGAAGTCAAAAGAAAGGAAATCAAAGACAATGCAATTCGTCAGCAGGAGTTGGCAGCCTACTTCACCAATTGTAAGCTTCAAAAGATTCACATGAGACTTGTGGTCGCAAGCGCAATGAGTAGCTGTTACAGGGGAGGGAACTTTGCTACAGCAGCCAATTTTGCTAGGATGCTTCTCGAGAACAGTCCTACTGAAGCCCAAGCGAAGAAGGCTAGGCAAGTGTTGCAGGCTTGCGGTGATAAAAAGGATACCAGCCAGCTGAATTATGATTACAGGAATCCATTTGTAGTTTGTGGGGCTACTTTTGTTCCAATCTACCGTGGGCAGAAGGATATTTCCTGCCCTTATTGTGGGGCTCGCTTTGTGCCAGCTATGGAGGGGCAGATTTGTGCGGTTTGTGAGCTTTCGGTGGTGGGTGCAGATGCATCAGGTCTTCTCTGTTCTCCCACACAGACAAGATAAAAAGGTACTAGGGTTATAATATGGCATTTTTGTTTTTTTTTGTGTTCTTTAGTTTAAAAACGTCATGTTATATCTTTGCCTTGAAACAGACTGATTGTGTGAAAGGTGAAACAATAAAAAATAGGAAATGATGCTTTAGAGCATTTTGCTCAGTTCTTCGGGCCAGATAGGACTTGTTAAATGTACAATTTTGCTTAGTTCATGCAGATTTTGTTTAGAGGGGCAGTGTGAGAGGTTCATGTACTTCAGAAATGTGGTCAGGCTTTTATTTGCTCTGTATTTGTTTAAATACGTGCAGGATTCTTTGTGCTTGTTATTCTAATACATCATGTATCTTCCTGAGTTTGTGTCCTTCTGGAGTAATTTCATTTTGGTTTCATGCCCCAACTACTGGAGCCTTTTTTTGTGACTAAATTCCCTATCACATCCCACTCACATGATAAAGATCTTTTTGTGCGGCCAACAGATGTCTCATTGACTCATTTGCCGGAGCCCACAACTTGCACAGTGAATAATTCTCATATCATAAAAATGGCCTTGCAAGGCTTGAAATCATAATTATGGATAACTGTGTCAACTAACAACGTTGACCATCAAGTGTACTGCTTATGATATACTTTTCATGTTCAACATTTTGTCAAACTGAAAAATATCTTGGTTTCATTTAGCATGCTCTGCACTGGCAAGAACTTGGCATGTAGGAGATTGAACATCAGGATAAGTTAGTTTGGAGAGTCTTGTGCAAACCACCTGTCAGTAACATAGGATTTATCTCTCACCAGAAAGTTGGGGAGATAGGGTTAATGCGACATCAAAGTGATTCAGGCTAGTTGGAGGATAAGACAATTGAAAGTGATATACTGAAGAGGTGAAGTGGCAGTAACCAGTTACGATTTTATTACAGATAAGAGTAAGAGGTTGGAAAAGATTTATATGTGAGTGAGATCTTTTGCATACGCTTTCCATTTCATGGCAATCAATCTAGTAACTAATTGAAGTATAAAAGATGTGGGCTATATGACGTCAGGTCTGTAATGATATGCTTTAAAACGCTGATTAACGTTTCTCCTTTTGCAGACATGCTGTTGGTTCATGAAGAAAGCTATCCGTGGCTGACTGTGGCATCTTGGTGGCGTCTTACTGCCCTTGAGATAACCAAATAGCCAATGGGCTTATGGCCGGCCTCTCTAAAATCCATTCTTTCTTCTTGGTTTCCGGACACTGCTGCTTCGGTGCTCTTTTGTGTTTTTAAATTTATGCACTGTCCTCAGCAGCATACTATTATCTATTCCCAATTATTTGCTTCTCTAGCTGTACTTGCCCCTATCAAAAAATTTCATAATTGATATGCATGGTTTCCATCAGCTCCATGTTTTCCATTTATCAAGATCAGATGGCAGATTGAGCTGCAGTGAGTTTTATATCATTCCTGATGCTGATTCGTGTTGGTGGAGGACTGCGGGGAGAGCTGCTACTCTTTTTTTTTTTCTTTTCTTTTCTTTTTTTTTTTTTATAATGGGGGGAGGGGGGTTTGTTATGGAGAACTACTTTTTGCTAACTAGGATGAAGAATTGTACACTTCCTGTTAGTAGATGTGCATTGGGTTTTGAATGTTTGAATCTCCTATTAAAACGTTGATTTTGCTACGTTGGATGGTAATTTTGTTGTATTCCTAGCATAGGCGCAGAATGTGCTTTCAAATGCATGCTGACTGCCTGGAATGAACTAGTGGGATCACTTTGCATCTTAATGTGGTCTCTTCACCTCCTCGCAGAGCAAACCTGCATCATGGTCTCGTGGACTCCTGCGTCATGTGCACATGCTTCGCTTCCAGTCTGCTGCTGCCGACACCCCTTCTAACAGAACAGCTCCCTAAAATTTGTATGTTACCGTTTATCTGGTTGCACTGATGTCAAAGATATCGGTAGGTGATGCGATGAATCACGCAGGTGAATCCTTCTATCGCGCGAAAAATACAACCCAAGGATGTGTTGAGGTTATTCTTAAGAAATATGCTTAGAGCATTTCTTTAATTTTTTTTTGAGAGAGGAATGGAATCTTTCAAGAAATATATCGAAATATAAAATTTCTATTTTTATATATGATATAGATTTTATATTTATTATTATGTAATTAATAAATAGATATATGGTCTTTTTATATCTCTCTCGGCTCTCATTGGCTTCTTCTCCTGTAAACACCCCAAAATCCTAACCCCCAACGGTACCTGGTGTCATTCCTCCCACGAGGCATTTATGCGGAAGGAACAAAATAAGCAGATCTCTAGTGTCGAATCTTCACGAAACATCGGCTCTCTATGGTTAGATCCTTCTTTGACTTCAGCACCAATACCTGTAAGGATCTTGAAATCTTTAACTCCTTCCAATTCAAACTCTGCAGAAGAAAGAGAAGAATTAAGCTCAATATTGGCTATTGATGTAGTTGCTACTGGTTCTTGATCGGAAGTTGAGGTTAACTGGCTGAAGTGAATTGATGCCGTCTTTAGATAGGAAAAGTATTGAGGAAGAAGATGGGATCTACAAAAAAAGTTTGTTGCTAAAGTTATTTTTAAGTGAAGATCCTTCGATGCTCAAGTTAGTCAGGCATCAGGAACAATGAAAGAAAGAATGGTGGGAATTTCATAGCTTACGTAGGATCTCTTATTGCCTCTTATTTATAGAGAGAGGTCGGTAGCCATTTCCATAGCGGGTGATAGCTATAATTGTGGAGATCATGCTCCACATATCATATATGATTAGGGTGAGCTATCATCTGGTGGTTTTGGATGCCTCACCTATTTCATTGAAATTTGATAACAACTGCGCATAACTATCGTCAAAAATTTCAATCTGGCGAGATCACAATTTCACCTTGTTAGTAGCTGAGATCAATAGGTTGTCCATGTCTAAGGTATTTGCTCTTCGGTTTAGGCCAAGGTCGGCCATATAGCCCCATTTTAGATGCAAAATTGAGATCATTTTCTGCTTTTTTGCGCCATTGGGACTACAAGTAAATGTTGGAAGAGAAGTCCGAACTAGAGAGAGCATGGGAGAGGAATGTATATAGGAAGATGAACTTAGAAACCTCATTGAGAAAAAACTAAATCCGATCTACTATAATGGGGCTGAACCATCAAGGAGCATGCACATTACTCAGATTTAATCTTTTGGGACATTTTTTCTTTTGCCTATTTACTATTTTTTTTAGAGCTTGTTTGGATGTTTGGACCCAAAAGTTTATAGGATTCTTAGGATGGTCCAAAACAAATAGCTAAATAAGAATAGATTAGGCCTATAAAAATCCAAAGAATCGTGGGAGTGGGCTAGTCCGAATCTTATGGAGAGGAAAAAATGATCTACTAAGGTCTTCAGTAATTTAATTTCTCAATGTTGTATTTTTTTTCTATCCTGATTTTTCCTTCTAATAGTTGCACTGCTAAGAAAATTTTTTGGTATATATGCTTCAAACAAAATATAGTTTTCGGATTTGTTTGGTTATCACTTATCAGTTTTGTTTGAGAAGTCAATTTTTCTGCTTGAAAGACTAGTTGCGCAGCCATGTGTTAGGGCTGTCTTTGATTTCTAGGTGGTTTTTTTTTTTTTCTTTCTTTTTTTTTTTTTTTCATTCTAGCTTTACTTTATTTAGCACCTGGGATCATGGAATGGAAGCATGGTCTGAACAAAATTACCCGGGCACTTAGATATCTTTTGCCCAGATATGAATAGAGATACTTGTATACTGAATGGAGTTGAAAAGCTTAATTTAATAGGTTATGCCTGTCGTTTGCAAGACCAAATTATGAAGAAAATAAAAGATCCATTATTCCAATTTGATGGGATGAGGCTTGTTAGCTCTGATCACAGTAATTGAATTAGAATTATTGTGGCCAATTCTTTCGTCGTTCGATCGTCGGGGATGCGCATCTGCAAAAAAAGTTCTCACTGACCGAAAATGTCTCCGATGGAAACCCTCCGATGCTTAAGTCAGAGAGGAGACTAGGCAACAGTGGAAAAATCAGGGGCTCAGCCAGAGAGAGACTTACCAAAACCGTTGTCTTACCCCATTTTATAGTAAAATGCGGTATGGTCCCGTCATTAATGGTGTAGACAACTGGGGAGTTGTCAAATCGCCGGGGGCTATCAAATCATCGTGAGTTGTTATGTCTTTGGCAGGACAACAGCTCATGGCGGTTGTATGACGTTTGGATGGGCTGGCCGACTATATATCGGTATTTGGTTGCCGGGACGTCGGATGATGATTTGGAAATATCGTCGGCTGATCTGGTGCCTTGTGGAAGTCGGATGTCGGCTGCCACCTTCGACAGTGAGTCGGTGATATGGGTTCGGACGCTCGGCCGGTTGGAAACAGTATTGACCTGTCTGGCCGGTATTCTTTTGGTCGAATATTGTCGGCAGTCATTGTCGGAGTCGTTTGTCCGTCCAGTGGGTAGGGTCGGACGTCGGTCGGACCGTTCTGAAGATAAGTCGGTGTATAGGGGTCAGCTGGTATATCCCAATAAGAATGTTAATGGCATATTCGATATGTTAGTGATCTGGGCTATGCAAGGGACACAACCTGTTTCTGCAACACGGGGAATTCTCTATTCTTAAAGATTATCCTCTAAAAAGCAAGGATGTTTGGGCTAGCTTGAGGTGGGTCCACAGAGTCCATCATGCATGATATATCCATGCGCTCCGATATCACCCAGTCCTTGATCTCATTAGCCAAAATGATGGGCCTAAACAGGGGAGATTTTGCCCAAAAGACTTCCCCATCATTTCTATTTGCAAGATATAATTGCGGCAATTAATAGGTGGATGGTGATGTTGAATTGTTGATGCAACGCCACTTGGGACCCAAACTTTATTTACGTTGCACCGTCGGGTGCCTGCACCACCACATCCCTCACTTGATCCAGTCCCACCGGCAACCTCAACCACTCACCAATCACTCCTTTAGCAGCGTTTGGTTGGGAAAACAACGCAAATGTTAGGCTCTGTGAGTCTTTTGCCTGCCAAACAACTTTTGAAAAAAAAAGTCACATGGAATAGTCATGCTAGTCAAAATTGATTATGCCATAAAACTATTCCAAGGGAAAGTCATCATAATCTAATCATGGCATAAAGCCGTTGTTTATGCACGCTCCTAAATTTTTATGGACAAGACCACCCTTAGTCAAAACTTATTGCAAATACGTTACCCTAAACAAAAACATGAATAACTTGTCGATAATTATCCCTTAGACATAAGTTTCATATTCCACCTTTTCTTATTCTTGAACCAGAGCCAACCAAAAGTACCCCACTTAGCCTATCCCCAATCCTAGATAACAACCCCATTAGGCCTACACACCATGCATAACTCAATACTTTGGCGAGGCTTGACAGTGGTGGTTGCTATGGGTGTTCTAGTATTATGGTGGTAAAAGACTAGGCTTCTATTGCTCTGCAGTGAATGAATTGATACCTGATATACGGTTAAGCCCCTTATTTGTTACCTTGTGTGCGCTTTATCCTCTCTCCTGTTTCTTTTTTCTTTAAATTTGAAGATTTTTTTTTTTTTAAAATGTCTTGCTGGGTTTAACGATTCATTTAAAAAATTGCAATGTTGTTGGAGGATGTGGCGGTATTATTTGTTGTATGACATTTTGTCATACAATCCATAACATTTTGTGAAGGTTTGCGAGATCAAGTGTGACGTTCTAGTTCTTAAAGTCCACATATAGATGGATAAAAAGAAAACTTTTGAAAATAATCACAATTCACAACACACTTGGAGATTTATGAGATCAAACATGACACTATAAAGATTCTTGAAGCCCACAAATAGGAGGGAGCAGAAGCTAAATTTGAAGAAACTATTAAGAGTCTATAGCATAACATGAGCTTTGTGAGATCAAATGTCATAGAAAGTGCTCGGAGCTCCCGAGCAAGGAGAACAGCATAAGAAAAATGTTGCTGAAGTTATTAGAGTCATCAACATGTTGTGAGGTTTGTGAGATTAATTGTCATTCTAGAATTTCTTGAAACCCATATATGGGATAAAGAACACTAGTTATGCAAGCTAACAGGAGTCCATTACAAGGAAGTCATGCAAGCTTTGTAGAGGAGAGAAATCTAGGTTTCAAACAAAACATAGGAATTGATTATAACAAGGAACGAAACCACGCGCAAAGGAACTGGAGGCCAAAAAAGGAGGGCCATGATGGGAGGAATAGTTGTGGAGGATGTAAATGTGTGCACACCATTCGTAATGGCATGATTAATAGTTAGGAAGTGTTCAACAATCACATTGTGCAGCAATTGCAATTAAGCCTTCCTAAAGCTATAACTAAGCATGGCTTGGGAGGTGTACACAAGCTTCGTTAGGCCTACTAGGATATGAGGATTGGGTTGTAGGATGATACGGCACATAGTATTTCATCCTCTATATAGAGTTAGAGTTTTTTTCCCCGTTTAAAAAGTAACCTTAAAACGATTTGTATAACATGAGGTAGAAACCAAGCAAGGAAGAGTTCTTTAAATTTCTAACACAAAGAATGGAGCTAAGAGTCAAATACACATGCATCTTATTTGGTTGACGTGTGTTTTCTTCCTTGGGATCCAGTCAACTTTTTCATGCATTTCTTACGTTATCAATTTTAAGGATTTGCACAACTGAAATTAGGTAAATGAAGAGCTGGAGCAATGTTTTTTTGTCCTTTCTTCCTTTCTTCTTCTTCTTCTTCTTTTTTTTGTTTTTTCTCTCTCCCCCTCTCTCTCTCTCTCTCTCTCTCTCTCTTTGACAAGCCCAGCCTGCTTAGCCGAAGAAACATATGAGGCCCTGCTATATTTATATGCCAAACATTAAGGCTGCAAACGGTCAGGCTGATCCATGACCTGATCCGATCCGATCCACTTAGATCCGACTCAATCCATTTAAAAAAATCCATGGGCCGGGTCCAGTTTTAAAATTAAATCCGTTCAATTTTTTAGATCGAGTCTAGATTTACTAAATTTGGATCTGATCAGATCCGAATTCAATATTGGATTCAACATATAAATCATAGAGCAAATAGAGTAGAATTAGAATTCCAAATGACCTTATCGTATTGTTATTTGTTATGCTGTTTTACTCATTTTGACTGTTAGATTTTAAAGAATTATATTTATGCTTATATTGTTGGTCTCTGCCAACTGATAGTATATATTATGTTTATCTTGTACATGCTACCAAGGTAAAGGCCATCAATTTATTTATTTGTTATGATTTGTTTATTTGGATTACAAAATAAATACTATACCAAAAGTAGAAAGAATATTTTAATTGTCAAAAAAAAAAGAGATGTTGCAGAGAACTAAATATGATCTTCAAGTTGGTTTTTGTATTCATTTTACCCTCCTGGATTATAGCTATATTTTAGTTAGTTTTTTATAGTAATATATCAAAGTTGGCATTCATTCATTTATAGGATTTTATGCGAAAGTTTTTTTAAATAATGATTGAGCTCTAGTAGTTAAAAATTATGAATTGCTTGTAAATTAATAGGTTAGATAAAAGAATATATATATTTTTTTGTCATAATTTCTCATATGTTGGTCTATTATACGAACCGAACCTGATCTGAAACTGAGTTCGAACCATATTCAAATTTTTTAGATTGAGACAGAATTATATATGGACTCGACTCGACATAAATGATCCAATGAGGCATAATTTTTGATCATGGACCTGATCCGATCCAATCCGATCTTTTATTGGATTGGGTCTGGATCCAACATTAGGATCTGATCAAAGAACTGGATTGGGTCAAGATCACTCATGATCCGATTCAATCTGACCTATTTACACCTCTACCTAACATTCAATGAGAGCAAACGGGCAATTGATACATATCAATAAATTTTTTTTTTTGATAAACAAATTGGGATTGGAGGGAATCGACCCAGCCTAGCTACCTCCCTTGGGGTGACCATAGAGCCCCAACTCCTATTGGAGAATGTTTAATTCGAAGCTAAATTTTAAGGAAAGGTGGCCTCCTCTCCACAATATGGGCAAACCTAATAGACGAGTACGTTATATCAACAGTGGCGTAGTCAAAATTTTCACTTCGAAGATTCAATATATAAATTAAAATAAATAAATAAATAAATAAAAATAAACTTAATAACATTACATTAATTGAAAGAAGTGAGAAAGAAAAGAGAGAAAAAGGAGAAAAAAAGTAAGATAAAGAATTCAAACCTAGGACATGAGAGATGGAAGGTGGGGGTTCAAATTACTAAACTAACTAAAATTTTTTATTTTATAATATATATATATATATATATATATATATATATATATATATATATATATATATATATATATATATATAATTTTTTAGATAATATTTATATGCTCTTAAGGATATTACATCAAAACTTTCAGGTTCAATTGAACTCTCAAGATTGGCTCCACCCCAGCACCACTACAGGCTAGCGGACCAGATACTGCTTCCAGACCCTATGTCTAGGCTGCCAGTGCAGATCGCCATAGGTCATCTCAGAGTTGGCATTTTTTCTTCGTCTTTTGATAATTGATGTCTACTGGGTTGTGCTCAGATTTTAAATCATATAACGGAAATTCTGATGATCCTTCGATTCTCATTGCAACAGATCAATACCCCTACCCTTTGTTTGCCCACGACTTCTTGTTGGAGTGCTTGAAATCAGAACCCTCCGTAGAGTGACCACGCATTCTGGATAATGATGTCGACTTGCAGCTATTCTCTTCAGTCTTCAACAAAAAGCAACTAAACTATAAGGAATATGGCCAAATTGTGTGGGATTTAAATGCTTGAAGTCTTGTATCCAGCTTGTCCAATGTATTGTTATGCAACGATATGTGATAGCGGCTTATAACACTGCATGTTTGGTAGGGGCGTGTCATGCCTCGGTTTGTGTATGCTTGAGATGGAACCGTCCAGCTTCCTTCCGTTTAACAATCAAAGTAATTACAATCTTGTTGAATTTGTCACATGCCTACGAATACACAGCATGATTTCAGCACATGTTGGGTTGGATGGTGGGTACATTCTCTTGGTACCCACGTTAATGCATAGATAAGTATTCGGTGTGTCAGAGTGTGTGCTTGTCTGGCGCGTGTGGAAAGGAGCAAATGGGTCGGAAGTATCATGGTTCATTCCATAAAATAGAGTTGATTTTTATAAAATCTATTAATTATTAATATATTAATAAATATATTATTATTTTATTTATAATATATTATATATGATTAATAATTATATTTTTATAAAATATATTATTGATAGTTTGGTATTATAAAATCGGTGACTTTAAATTTTGATAAAATATTAAATAAATTATTTAAAAATATCTGTAGATCTTTAATCACTGAATCAACCTACTTAACATGATGATATTAAATCATTAGTGATTAATATAATAATTTTTAGATCATACGATAATTTTAAATTATCATGATGATTCTATATGGATCCCCAAACACTGCAGTACCTACAGGTTCACATGGCCCATATCTAATCCGAGCCCCCAGCGGCCCATGCACATACACAGTATCAAGTATCAAAGTGGGCAAAAGACGAGCATGTACTTTAGATTACGTGGCTAGCGCGGGATTTCTCACCGCCAAATATTGTACATCCGCGGTGCGCTACTAGATCTCACAGCAGATCACTGCCGAACAAGCAAACGCTGCGAACCCAGAGCACCGGCCGTCGCCATCCAACGATCTAAAATATTCCGACGAGTCAACAGTCCCAAATCGTGACGCCTTTCAAGTTTTCCGATACAAGAGGACTACAACTCACCGCTCCCCACATCTCTTCGATTGGTCGCAACAGCACAAAATAATTGAGAAATAAAAATAAAACAACAGCAAGTGGAAGAGAAAGGGGTGATAGTCTATGGTAACAGCGGGAGAGATCTTATTGTGGTGCGTTTCCCCTACTCCTCTCTCGCGGCAACGGCAATCTCGTTTCCGACGGAGATAATTTCTTCTCTACCTCTCTCCGTCTTCTTTCTCTTCATTCTTATTTCCGCCTTCTCTCTAGATCCAGATCTGAGATTCCGAGGTCAGAGTCCTTCTTCTCTCGCCGTTACTTGGTTCCAGATCCGCTCTTCTAATCTGGATCGTTTTGATCGGTTTCTGTGGATCTCGCAGGCTTCTTGGGGTAGTTAGGGTTTCCGGAGATCAGGTGGTTTAAGGAGGCGGCGAAAGGGAGGAAGGAAGGAGGGGGGAGATGCTGACCAAGTTCGAGACGAAGAGCAATCGGGTGAAGGGGCTGAGTTTCCACAGCAAGCGGCCATGGATCCTCGCCAGCCTACACAGCGGCGTCATCCAGCTATGGGACTACCGGATGGGCACCCTCATCGACCGATTCGACGAGCACGACGGCCCTGTGCGCGGTGTTCATTTTCATAAATCTCAGCCGCTCTTCGTCTCCGGAGGTGATTCGTCTTCCCCTTCTTGTCATGAGAATCTTCTCTTCACGGATGGCCTTCTATTATACCTACATTGGTTGTGAATAATGTAAAATATTGGTTTAGATCTGCCAAGCTTAAAAGAAATTCTTATGATCTTGGTTTTAATCATAATATATGTAGATCTGGGCTGTCCTGTTCAATTCTTTATGAATTACATACAAATGATGTAGGTTGTGATTGTGCATACAGTTAATGCTGGAATGTGTTCTTTGCTTATCTAATTTTTATGTTAACCTAATTATTTTTGAGTTTGATGTTGTTGTCTATCCTTTGAAAAGCCTAAAAGATCCAACTTCGCTTTCTTTCGCTTTCATCTGATATTTTGAGATCCTAAGTATGGGGAAATGAATAGCGATTTCTAAGTTTTATGAAGTTGAACTGTGAGTTCGCATTATGCAATTTCTGTGTGCAAGTCTGGTGTCTGCATCATATTTGCAATTGCACTAATGCGTTATTTTTGCAGGAGATGATTACAAGATCAAGGTCTGGAATTACAAGACCCATCGGTGCCTATTTACCCTTCTTGGGCATCTCGATTACATTCGGACAGTCCAATTTCATGATGAGTATCCATGGATTGTCAGTGCAAGCGATGATCAAACAATTAGAATCTGGAACTGGCAGTCTCGCACCTGCATTTCAGTGTTAACAGGGCACAACCACTATGTCATGTGTGCCTCGTTCCATCCAAAGGAGGACCTGGTTGTATCAGCTTCCCTGGATCAGACGGTCCGGGTTTGGGATATTGGTGCGCTGAGGAAGAAGACGGTCTCTCCAGCTGATGACATCTTGCGCCTAAGCCAGATGAACACCGATCTGTTTGGTGGAGTTGATGCTGTTGTCAAGTATGTCTTGGAAGGTCATGATCGTGGAGTCAACTGGGCCTCATTTCATCCAAGCTTGCCTCTTATTGTGTCTGGAGCAGATGATCGGCAGCTGAAGCTATGGCGAATGAATGGTAAGCTCAAAAGCACTTTCTAAGCTTCCTCGTGTCTTTTATAGTATCCATGGAAAGGGAAAATTTGAAACAACACAAAAAAGTTTACTAAATTACTAATCTATGTTGAATCTGGGGAATATGCATAGATTCTTATGAGTATCATGAAAATAAAATGAATAAACAATATATATATATATATATTTTAAATGAATATTCAAGAACGAAACAAGGAAACTTTTAATATAACTTCTGGTCTTTAAATAGAATGGAAGAAATATAATAACTCAAGTCACTTGTCTTGTTATATAGATACGAAGGCTTGGGAAGTGGACACATTGAGAGGGCACATGAATAATGTCTCTTGTGTAATGTTCCATGCAAAGCAGGATATTATTGTGTCAAACTCAGAGGACAAAAGCATCCGCATTTGGGATGCTACAAAACGCACTGGTATTCAGACATTTCGCCGTGAGCATGACCGTTTCTGGATTCTTGCTGCACATCCAGAAATGAACCTTCTGGCAGCTGGTCATGACAGTGGTTTGATTGTTTTTAAATTGGAGAGAGAGCGCCCTGCTTTCTCTGTGAGTGGAGATACTCTCTACTATGTCAAAGATCGGTTTTTGCGGTTCTATGAGTTTTCAGCCCACAAGGATAATCAAGTGGTTCCAATTAGAAGGCCTGGTTCTGTTAGCTTGAATCAGGGGCCCAGAACACTGTCTTACGGCCCCACAGAGAATGCTGTTTTGCTCTGCTCTGATGTGGATGGGGGTTCATATGAACTCTATATTGTTCCCAAGGATTCTGCCGGAAGGGGTGATTGTGTGCTGGAAGCAAGGAAGGGATCTGGGGCCTCAGCTGTTTTCATAGCTCGCAACAGGTTTGCAGTTCTCGACAAGAGTAACAATCAAGCATTGGTGAAGAACCTTAAGAATGAGATTGTTAAAAAGAGTTCTCTTCCTGTTGCTACTGATGCAATATTTTATGCCGGGACAGGCAACCTATTGTGTAGGGCCGAGGATAGGGTGGTCATCTTTGATCTCCAACAGAGGCTGGTTCTTGGGGAACTTCAGACCCCATCTGTCAAATATGTTGTTTGGTCAAGTGACATGGAGTCTGTTGCCTTGTTGAGCAAACATGCTATAGTCATTGCTAGCAAGAAACTTACACACCGCTGCATGCTTCATGAGACCATCCGTGTGAAAAGTGGTGCCTGGGATGAGAATGGCGTCTTTATTTATACAACCTTAAACCATATTAAGTACTGCCTTCCTAATGGGGACAGTGGAATCGTGAGAACCATCGATGTTCCTATTTACATAACCAATGTTTCTGGTAGCAGTATCTACTGCTTGGATCGTGATGGGAAGAATCGGGTTATATCAATTGATGCTACAGAATACATTTTCAAGCTTGCCCTTTTGCGAAAAAGATACGACCATGTGATGAGCATGATAAGGCATTCACAGCTATGTGGACAGGCAGTGATCGCGTATCTGCAACAGAAAGGTTTCCCGGAAGTAGCTCTCCATTTTGTCAAAGATGAGAGAACCCGATTCAACCTGGCTCTTGAAAGTGGTAACATTCAGATTGCCGTTGCTTCAGCAAAGGAGATAGATGAGAAAGATTACTGGTACAGGTTGGGCATTGAGGCTCTCCGACAGGGAAACACCAGTATTATGGAATATGCATACCAGAAGACTAAAAACTTTGAGAGGCTATCTTTTCTCTATCTTGTAACAGGGAACATGGAAAAACTGTCCAAAATGTTGAGGATAGCTGAGATTAAAAATGATGTGATGGGCCAGTTCCACAATGCCATGTATCTAGGTGACGTTCAGGAACGTGTCACGATCTTGGAGAGAACTGGCCATTTGCCTCTTGCATATGTCACGGCTGCCACTCATGGGCTTGCTGAAGTTGCTGACAGGCTTGCAGCTGAATTGGGAGATAATGTTCCCTCTGTACCTGAAGGAAAAGTCAGTTCTCTTCTGATGCCACCTCAGCCACTCATGTGCAGTGGCGATTGGCCATTATTAAGGGTTATGCGAGGTATCTTTGAAGGTGAGTTGGAGAATCTTGGGAGGGCAGGACATGAGGAAGAAGAAGCTACTGGTGCTGACTGGGGTGATGAGGATTTGGATATTGTTGATGTTGAAGGCTTGATTCCGAATGGTGATATAGTAGCAGAGGTTGAGGATGGTGAAGCACATGAAGAGAATGATGAGGAAGGAGGGTGGGACCTCGAAGAATTGGAATTACCACCAGATATGGAAACACCAAAAGCTAGCACCAATGCTCGTTCACCTTTGTTTGTTGCTCCTACACCAGGCATGCCAGTAAGCCAGATTTGGGTTCAGAAATCCTCTCTGGCAGGGGACCATGTGGCAGCTGGGAATTTCGACACTGCCATGCGCCTGCTTAGCAGACAACTGGGCATAAAGAACTTTGCTCCCTTAAAGCCATCGTTTGTGGATCTTTATGAAGGTAGCCACACATATCTTCGTGCTTTTCCTACAGCACCAGTGATATTAATTGCTGTTGAGAAGGGTTGGACTGAGTCTGCCAGTCCTAATGTTAGGGGCCCACCAGAACTTGTTTTTAAGTTTTCACAGATGGATGAGAAGCTTAAGGCTGCTTACCGAGTCACAACAGAGGGAAAATTTCCAGAGGCTTTGCGGCAATTTCTCGGTATCCTGCACACTATCCCACTTTTGGTGGTGGACTCGAGGAGGGAAGTTGATGAAGTGAAGGAGCTTATTGAGATAGTGAGAGAGTATGTCCTGGGCTTGAAGATGGAAGTCCAAAGAAAGGAAATCAAGGACGATGCAATTCGTCAGCAGGAGTTGGCAGCCTACTTCACCAACTGTAAGCTTCAAAAGATTCACATGAGACTGGTGCTTGCAAGCGCAATGAGTAGCTGCTATAGGGGAGGGAACTTTGCTACAGCAGCCAATTTTGCTAGGATGCTTTTGGAGAACAGTCCTACTGAAGCCCAATCAAAGAAGGCTAGGCAGGTGTTGCAGGCTTGCAGCGATAAAAAGGATACCAACCAGCTGAATTATGATTACAGGAATCCATTTGTAGTTTGTGGGGCTACTTTTGTTCCAATCTACCGTGGGCAGAAGGATATTTGCTGCCCGTATTGTGGGGCTCGCTTTGTGCCAGCTACGGAGGGGCAGATTTGTGCTGTTTGTGAGCTGGCAGTGGTGGGTGCAGATGCGTCGGGTCTACTCTGTTCTCCCATGCAGACAAGATAAAAAGGTACTAGGTTTATATTATGGCTTTCTTTTTTGTGTTCTTTAGTTTAAGAACGTCATGTTATATCTTTGCCTTGGAACAGACTGTGAAAGGTGAAACAATAAAAATAGGAAGTGTTGCTTTAGAGCATTTTGCTCAGTTCTTTGGGCCAGATAGTGACTTATTAAATGTACAATTTTGATTAGTTCATGCAGATTTTTTTTAGAGGGGCAATGTGAGAGGTTCCTTTACTTCAGAAATGTGGTGAGGCTTTTATTTTCTTTGTATTTGTTTAAAGATGTGCAGGGTTCTTTGTGCTTGTTATTCTAATACATCATGTATCTTCCTGGGTTTGTGATGTCGTGTGGGAGATTTCATGCCCGAACTGTGGAGCCTTTTTTTGGAACTAAATTCCCTATCACATCCCACTCACATGATAAAGTTTTTTTTGTGCAGTTCTCATGGACTCGTCTGCCTGGAGCCCACAACTTGCACAGTGAATAATTTGCATATCATAAAAATGACCTTGCAAGGCTTGAAATCATAATAATTAATACCTGTGTCAACTAACAACGTCAAGTGTACTGCTTATGACATAATTTTCTTGTTCAACATTTTGTCAACTGAAAAATATCTTGGTTTCACTTACCATCTGTTCTAGCAAGAGCCTAGCATGTAGGGGATTGAAACACCTCTGTTCTTTAAGTTAGCTTGGAGAATCTTGTGCAAGCCCACTGTCAATAACATAGGATTTATTTCTCAACAGAAAGTTGAAGAGATAGGGTTAATTTGAATAAGAAAATGCGACATCAAAGTGATTCAGGCTAATTGGAGGCTAAGACAGTTCAAAATGATTGTACTGAAGAAGTGAAGTGGCAGTAACCAGTTACGATTTTATTACAGATAAAAGGAGTAAGAAGTTGGAAAAGACTTTTGTGTGAGTGAGATCTTTTGCATACGCTATCCATTTCATGGCAATTTGGCTAGTAACTAATTAAAGTATAATAGGTGTGGGCTATGTGAGGTCAAGCTTGTAATGATATGCTTTGAAACACTGGTTGACGTTTCTTCTTTTGCAGACATGCCGTTGGTTTATGAAGAAAGCTATCTGTGGCTGAAATTGGCAGCTCATGGCCGGCCTTCTAAAATCCAATCTTTCTCCTTGGTTTCCTGTGTCTGTTGCTTTAGTGGTTGAAGTTATGCACCGTCCGCAGCAGCGTACCGTTGGATAAATCTATTCCAATTTAATGGCTTCTTCAGCTGTGGTTGCCTGTCAAAATTGATATGAATGGTTACCATCGGTCCCATGTTTTCCATTTATCAAGATCAGCCGGCAGATGGACTTGCATTGAGTTCTATTATCATTCCTGATTCTGATTCGTGTTGGTGGTGGGCTGGCCGGAGAACTACTTTTTGCTAATCATGGACAATTGTACACTTCCTGTTAGTAGATCTGCATTGGGTTTTGAATATATTTGCTGTGTCTTTTGAACCTCCTTTCATGGTAGGAAACAACTAAAACGTTAATTTTGCACCATTAGATGGTAAATGTGTTGCATTTTTTAACAGCAAGGGGGATATCTGGACTTTAGATTCTATGCTGTGCAACCTACATGCCTGGGAGCTCAAATTGATCATCAGTTCCGGAACAGAGAGCCAACCGAGAGAGAGGTGCCGAATGTGCTTTCAGATGCATGCTGACGGCCTGGGATGAACCTGTGGGATCACTGTACACACATCTCCATGCGGTCTCTTCACCGGCTCGCAGGGCAAACCTGCACCTTGGTCTCGTGGACTCCTGATCATGTGCGCACGAGGCCCTCTGCACATGCTTCGCTTCAAGTCTGCTGCTGCCGACACCCCCATCTGCCACTGAAATCGTCAGAACGGCTCCCTTGCATCGATAAGGGAGTGAAGAACTAATTAGAGCTGATCTTTAATTCTCAGTACAGCATATATTCCTGTTTGGAAGGCGAGCAAAACGTGTGACAATGGCAGCCATAGTTTTGCAACACATTGCCCTCAGACCAGCTGAAGTACAAAAATACTTTTTTTTTTTTTAATAAAAAAGATGAGATCATCATTGTGAAACCATCCCCAATTTCGTCAAGGGAAGCAAGCAACCGACCGCAAGCCACCTCTCTCAAATGGACTTCGGGCATCAGTTGAGGAAATAGATCTTCAAAGCTAATATCCCAGTGCAACTTAATAGATGAAATGGAAGTATGATGTTTTGAGACTGACCCTCGTCATGGAACAACACTAGCTGGGCTTTGAAGCGTATAGAGATAAAGACAAAAACAAGAAGAGCTCTGTCCCAAAAAAAAAAAAAAAAAAGAAGAAGAGAGAAAAAGAACCGCACGGGCCTCAACCAACCAATATAATTTTATCATTCCTTCCATGAAATAAAAATCTATTGTAAAATTATAGGATCCAACACCATTGAGAGCAATGCAACATATTGCTCTAGTTGTTGGCGTTGCCCTGTCATTACTTCTGGAATCTAAATGGATCTAACTGCGACTTCATTGTCTCTGGAGGCACGCCTAGAAGCATTTTGACAAATATCCTACCTCTATCATCTCTCTATTTGCACCAAACTGCTACATTTTACATAAAAGAAAATCAATCATCACAGGAAAAAGCAAAGCATCTTCACAGAAGAAGTCCCTTAGTTGCCAGTTCTCTGGATAATGTCCTCATCAGCAATCACTGATCTTCGACTATCTTTCTGGATTTGCCTCTTACAAAAGCCATACTAACAGCAACTAATATTCCAATCACCTTACAAGCAAATTGCAGCAGAAAAATGGATTTTCCCACTGTATTATAAGAAGAAACAAGAAGGCCACTGATTAAACGACCATAACCTTCGAATTGACATCATTGATTACACCTGATATTTTCTTTTTTGAAGAAATTTACCGCTGAACCATCCTCCCCAAGCTTTCTAATTACTTTTCCACAACTATCCGTGGAAAAAACAATCTTTCATGATAACAAGAAACTCCAGAGCACTGCTCAATTAACATGTCATTTATCATCTATGTCAATATCCCAAAACGTATGATGCAAGGTATCCAAATTTTCTGGAGAAATGCAACATTAGATATCTAAAAGTTCAATCCGAACCAGATGTAATATTTCTTCTCATGAAAGCTACAAATAGCAAATGGTTGACATAATACAAGATAATGCACAAGTTTTAATTAAAGGGCAGTGCTATTCATGACAGCTCTTTTGCAACACTGGTAAATATTGCCGAGACCAATTCTTTCTCTAGGCTAATAGACAACCCTGGACTAGTACCCTTCAATGATTGCTAGAACAGGAAAAATAACATTGTACCTTAAACTCGACTATCAGACTATTTTTATGGCAGGAATGTAATGTGAAACAAGAGGACAATGGACTAAAGATAATAAAACAAATTTTACATAAAAATAAAGATGTTAGATATATCACTAACGACGATAGTAAGAGCAGAGTTTGTGATACAAATTAAAAAGGAGCGCTCAATGATATCTTGCTTCCAATTCTAAAAGCACATCTGCAAGTCCACAAAGAACTTAAATTCATGCCTCGCAAGTCTCAGTGTCTGTTTGGCCTTGTAATCATACCTTATAGTTGGAGACATGCTGCACGACAATCCCATTCAGTTTGCAAGTTTACCTTTCATTGTTTAGTGTCGATGCAAGACACTGCTACAATTTCCTTCAACTACCATTCTGTCTGGATCCAACATCTGGCTACTTGCTCCACCAAGGCCCACCAAAAAGCAGATGTACTCAAATCCTTAAAGTAGTAAGCAAGCCTCGATATCTGTTAGTCCAGAATTCCAATATTGATACTTCACAACTATTATAATATCTAAAAAGGCATACACCATGGGTTTCATAATGAGATTCTATCCAGGTTTAACTTCAGAAATCCCTGGTAAAGCAGGTAATCAACCGAACTTGATATTGTCTAATTTGTTATTTTCTAATCTCTTTTCTGATCAAATTATTACAGAGGCCATCCAAAATCACATGTATTAGACATTAGACAATCAAAAATTGGACCAAAGAATTGCAAAACATCAAAGGGGAAAGAAAGAAGAAGGAAGATGTTAATATGACAAATTTAAGATGATCATTTGATTGTAGGGAGGTTGCCAGATCAAGAAGACAAAGGTTTCTTGATGGATCAAGTTCTTTATGTTCAGAAAGTGATCAAATAAGAGAATTGGAAATAACACTAAAATGTCTGAAAAATAAAACAACTATAGGTTTTTTTTTCCAAAGTTTAATATCCAATTTTTGCCTTTCTTTTTGTCCCAGGAAGCCAGGGATTTCTGTGTTCAGGAAGCCCAAAATGAACTGAACCACGGGCTCAACACAATAGACACATCTAATGCAGGCAGGACTTCCAAACAAAATTCTGTGGTTGCACACTGTTGTCACACAAAAATAAGGTGAGATTGTTTATCTCATGCAGCTAAGCCACTACTTTGCTCAATGGATAATTTGATTAACGTTCACCAATTTGATGCTACACTAACCTTATAGGCAAGGTATGCCGTCCCAATACCGGGCCCCATACCGGTGCCACCCTATAACTACGTCAGTACACTCGGTATGGGGGCTGGCTCGGCATATTAAGTGTTGGTATGCTTCTCATACCATGTACCAATTTCGAATCGACAAGGTACACTCCATACCATCCGGTTCGATACGGTATGACATATCTTCCCTATAGGCATCAACATTAAGTCAAAGACAATTTAAAGTACATTAGCAAAAACTAAATTTCCATTAATGGTTGATAAATGTTGTAACCAAGGTTGTGCTTTTATAATAGAATATGCTTACAAATACACACAGATAGAATAACAGAATATGCTTACAAATACACCCAGATAGGATTTCTGCTTTTCCAATGCCTACCATCCACAATTTTGTATACTACCAAACAGGCATATGCAAATGCATGTTTTGGAAATAAGAAGTTTGAGAGTTATCAGATTTATGACTAAGGTTCGTGGGATAGAATTTGAAAAGAGATAAAAATCAGTTAGGGCCTGTTTTGAAATGATCTGCAAATGGATCCACCTGGATCGGGAGGGGAAGAAAGTGCCGAAGGAGAGAAAAGGAGGCAGCGGGAGAGTAGAGGGAGAGGGCAAGAAGTCAAGGGCCCCCATCCCCATTGGATTAACCCAAAAAAAATAAAGGAACCTATAGATGTCTCTTTTACATCACACCAGGATCGGCCTGCAAGCCCAGCAATCTCCTTCTCTCTTCTCTCACTACCTCCCTCTCTCCCTCTCCAGCATTCTCTTCCCCTTGTGATCCTGCTGGATCCGACAGACAATTCTCAAACAAGTCCTTAAGAGACAAGTATGGGAGAGTTAAGTGAACTATTTGACATGATTTTTTTTTTCCATGTCCATGCTAATATGCCATTAGAATGTCTTACTTTAATCTGAGATGAGTTGATGCATAGGCAAGGGATCTCCAAAACAAGACGTAACAATTTTATTGAAAAAGCAAAATGCGATCTTCTTTGTGCTTGGCAGAAATAATAGATTCAATACAACTATAATATTTCAATATAAGTACTTTGTGTAGCACAAGAGTGGATAAACTGAATGGAGATTCAAGAAACTGCAAGATCAGCAGTAATTACCAACCATGATTCTTAATCATCCATTAGCCTGCAAGTTCTTGTACAGTTTCTAAAGCTTATAAAGTTAATGAAAGGGAGACTGCAAGGCTGCCACTATCTCACCATGCTCAGATCAAAGGAAATGGCTAATCAAGCATTTTCATGTCAAAAGCAATCAAAGTAAAGCAACATTCATTACTGAATGACACCTAAAATAGGTAAGCAAATGTGTCATGCTAGAAGACTATGCAACTCTCACAACACACCGCATAGAAACTACATCAACCATCTAGTGGACACAAGGATACATCGAGCAAAAAATAAAATAAAGCGGCCTCATCCAGTTTACCAGCTTGCTCTCACTCCTTCCCCTCTCCTCCAATTCTTCAAGATAAATAGGAAAAAGAATAGAGCCATAAATGGGCAGAAGAATATAGCCCATTTGGTATCTCTAGATCAGTCCTTTATTCCTGCAAACCCATTTCAAAAGAAAAGGAAAAAAAAAATTTCAATTGCAGTCGGAAAATCAGAACCAGAAAGGAAAGAAAAAAAAAAAAAATCAGAATGGAGGTCAATTCAGATTACCACCTGCAAGATCCACAAGTAGTGAAGTCTTGAAAGAAAAAAATTAGAAAAGGAAAAAAAAGAACAACATCGAAGGCACACCTACGTCTGCTTGGAGAAGGAAGATGAGGAGGGGACGCGCTTGTTGTGGAACATCATATACCCCAGCGGGAGCACCACTCCGACCATCATGATCGCCGCGCCGATCAGATACCTCGGCGGCTCCGGCGGCTCCACCTCCATCAATCTCCTCATCTGGAACCCAACAGCACGAAAACCTACTCAATTTTGTTCCATGGATCACTCTAGAAAAATCCCTAATCCTGGGAATTCAAGGAGTCGTAGGCTTACCGGCATCCTTGTTTGAAGCCGATCGGGGAGCGAGGTCAAAGCGGAGGAAGAAGGCAAGAAGCGAGAGGAGACGGGAAACGGAGGAACTGGGGAGCTTCTCGTTGCGATCGGGTCACCACCACATGGTGGACATCTGGAGTGAAGCGAGTTCCGTCCGGTTCAGGACCTGAACCGATGCCGGTCTGGCAACATTACCTGAACCGAAGGAGTCACCACCCCAAAGCCCAAACGAAGAACCGAATGGCGAGGGGACTTCTTCTCCGGAGCGCTCCATTCGTCCAGAATCTCCGAAAGACCCGCCGCCGCCGTAGAATGGACGCATTCCCTTCCTTTTTTTCAAAAAAAAAAAATCTTGGTTTTTGTTTATTAATTTGAGGAAGTAATAGGGATGGGAGAGTGTGGATGGATGGGAGTTAGGGTTCTAATCGAAGCTGTGGGAATGTATTGCGTTGCGACTTGCGAGGGAGGAAACCTATGCAGTGTGGATGTGTTTGTTCCTCAGATTACTCTGGTATTCTACTTCAGGTGGTGCGTGCAATTACTTTCTTTAACCGTTATCATTTGATTCAAATTTTCTTCATGTGAAGTTGCGGTCGAAATCAGGTTGTTGATACTATGAAATGAATCTTTGATATAGCCTAGTTGCATTCTTAGTTGAAAAGGATAAAGAGGAAGGTAATGGAAATTGGATTCATTTCTAGATATTTTGTTCACCATTTCAACGGTTGTTGGTACCCTGAAAATTTGTGTATTAGATTCCTAAAAATTCGACGGTTTTGTTTTTGATCCTGCATGTTGCCCGTGAGATGTGATCAACAATGACCAAGAAATTGTCCAAGTTGTTCAAGGTGGAAAGACCAATTGGGCAGGTAGCTTATCTGGACTGAAAATACGACACTGCAGTTCTTGCTGTTCTTGCAAGTAATGTTCCAAGCAGGCGTGATATGCTCTGTTGAATTTGTTTACACGAAACCTGTTCGTAATTAAAAGCATCCATGACTTGATCCACTCCCCATAGCCTCAAAAATATTTCTTACTTTTTGTTCTTTTTGGAGCAAACAAAGAGTTGCTCACTGCGATTCCAATAATGGAATATCCCATAGCAGATGCTGTGTGCTGACAACTGCATTCTTATACTGTTTTGGATGCATTTTACATGTTGAGTTAAACTTAAAAATTGTACTCCATTAGTGCATGCAATTGTAAACTTATCATTGTCCAGTAATTGCATCATAGATCTTGTGGGGAAATCCATGGAGGGCTGACCTTATTTTGCACTTTATATCAGCAAGTACTGTAGAACCGTTATAGGAGATATATAGGAGGATCTTTTGAAATAACCTGCTAGATGGAGAATAAGGAGAGATAAGGACATAACTTTCCTACGCCATTCTGTCCGATGAGATCGCTCCACCAACAACCCCCAACCTCTTTGTGCTGTCATGAAACCATGCTACAGTGAAACATGCAAGTATCTAGATACGTAATGAAGCTACAAAAAACGAGTTGTAAGTTTAGAAACATTGTGCTTTGGCAGGAGATCATGTTTTGGCTCCTGAAACTGAACATGCCTCTGAGTTGATCTCATCAGATGAAACCATTCACGGAATGTACATGGGATATGAAGTTGCATTTTTCTCTCTTTATCTACTTCCTACTTCTGTACAAAAGTAGCCACCTTACATCCATGTCAAATTTAATAATTTCCAGTTTGTTGCTTTATTTTTCAAAGCAGGTTGAGAGAGTTTTTCAAAGAGATATCTTACGAAGCTTTGTGCAGGAATTGGAAAACCTTGAAAAGTAATGTTTGGCACAAGCGATAAAATCATGCTGTTAACCTCGAGTGTTACCTTATGAATCAAACAAGACCATTGTTTCTGAAGGAGGTATGTTTTAAACTGCTGCAATTTGTTCAACTTCTCCATTCATTCAGTTGCATAAGGATTCTTCTGTTTGATATCCTATTTGGTTTTTATGTGGTCTCCTTGCATCGTGCTTCACAATCTTCATTTCTATCAATAAGAGGAAGAATGCTTCACAATCTTTATTAATGACTCAGTGATATGGGCTTTCTGAGTAGAGAAACAGCCAAATTTCTTTGCTTTCTGAGTATCTATGTACTTCACTGTTCTTACATATTGCCTTGTGGGCAAAGCTGGCTATTTGTAAATAAACTACACTAGGTGAGTTTTAATACTTCCAGAGAGTGCTCTACTTGCTCTGCACTATCAGTTACTTGTCGAAGCAGGTTTTGCACTGCATCCACCCACTTCTGTTTGCTAGTCCTGTTCTCACATTCGAACTCTATGAGTCCTTGAGCTGTTCTCAAGCCAAAACAGCATCTCTCTTCAGCACAATCCTTTTCACGCCCTGACCATGCTGGGACCTCATCGTACACACCATAAACAACACCTGATCATCACAGATTGTGGTCAGAATACTCCGAAGCCTCCATTTCTGCAGGCTAAATTAATTGACTCAAGTGCTAAGTATACTAGGTGAATCCTAGAACTTACTCTTTTTCTTCTTTGAAAGTGCACCTCCTATATGTTTGCTTTTAAGCTTTATTATGACCTACAATTAATTTGAATTGCATTAGAGGCCATGTTATCTGAAAGTAAATTGTGATATCCGTTATTTCAGCTCCCTACCTGTGGTTTCTTGTTGATATACACTGATACTCTGTTCCTATGTAAAGTCCCTGCAACATGAATGAAATGCATTATCTAATCGTTGCTCTTTTCTTGGGAACCTTCAACTGCATTTAGAAACTTATAAGTGTGACCAAAGGTCATGGTCCCAGTTGGAACATTGTACCTTTTCTCGTGCGTTTGAGCAGCTCGCCTTCCTTACACCAGATATCTGGACTGCCAAATTGGCCCTTTTTATAAGGGATGACCTCCGCATCGTTCCTTGCTTCTCTTTGCACTCTCAGTTTCAATGCTGCTGCTCCGCGTAATGCTGATGGATCAAAATCAATGAGCAGTCGAGAACTAAATGATAGCAGAACAGTCTTACAGAGTGCTTGCTTAGGAATTGGATGCAACTCCAAACCTGTTGCTGCTGCTGCTGTGAGAGTCATCAGATCACCTGCGGTTCTAACATCTACTGCAGATCTAATAGCAGAGACCAAGTGCTCATGGCTGGCTCCTGCTAGCTCTGCAATATCTATGCAATGAGATGCCAAGAGCTCGGTGGCAGAGACCATGGCCGCACTGATCTTTGAGTTTTGATTCTCTGAGCTTGTGCCTGCAGCCATGGCAGCAATTGCTGCAGCTACTCCAGCTACTGATACCGCAGCATGGATGCGGGCTTTCTCTGCTCGATCCTTCTCTTTGTTATTTGTTTTGAACCTGTTAGGCTCCTTGCGGTGAAACCATTTCCCAATTGTTGCACGGTGTGTGATGATTGAGTTTGTGCCCGTGCACGGCTGGAGTCATAATAATGCATTGGAAGTGAGTTGAGAATGCAAAATAATTCTTAAGAAGGAGCTCATAATGGCAAAATTAGCACAAAATAAAATTTTGAGCCCTGGATGCCAATTTGGAATTTTTGGGCATAAACTCATTCTGAGTTCATGGATGTGTATGTTGAATAAACTCATTCTGAGTTCATGGATGTGTATGTTGAATTTTGCCCATCTTAAAACCTTCCTCCTTCCCTGATGGAGGAGGGTTTTTTTTTTTTTTTTTAATTTAGAAAAGGGTTAGAAAGGTCCCAACAATTCAAGGAAGTAGGCCAATCCTAAAGTTTGTCGACCTAATAATGTATAAGATGCCTCAATAAAAGCGTCCACCAACTGAGGAAATTCTTTCATTTGGTTCGTTTGCTTTGGTTCTTTATTTAGAGATCTGTTCAAAGCAAACTACAATCATTTTACCCTAGAATTTGTTTTTAAGAATCGATTCATTATCTTTCAAAAATGACTACGTTGGTATGTCTCAAAGGTGTTTAGAATATCATCATAACATAACTAATATGGCATTTATAAATTCTTTACTGTAATTTTTTTTTTTTTTTTAAAAATCTATAGAGATAAATCGAGAAATTTATTGCTATGATTAGTATCCTGTATTCCAAAGACAGTCGTTATCATGTCACGTTCCTCTGTCTCAAAAGATTGTAAATTTACTATTTCTATCCGCAGAGTACTCATAGCAATCCAGAATACTAGAGGGCCCTAAAACTGCAACATGCTGGCCTGTCGCACTTGTGGTCCTGTACTCCTGTTGCAACCACTACCACATCCTTACATGATCCATGGTCTCGATTTCCATAAAACAAAAGTCGTTTCTTTTAACAGCAGAAGTAACGAAACAATCTAACCAAGATCTTACCTAATCCTTCTGACCGACAATGGTTGATGTCTCTACAATATAAACATCTAACCAAAATCTACTTCAAATCAAGTAAACGAGAATTATTTCAACGGTCAGAAAATTTGAACTACCGTTGATGGAAGGCATAATAGTTTCAAATTTTCTGGTGGAAGACTAGCTTACTCTATGCTGACTCTGAGCAGCAGCACTGAGAACCAAGTTCTCCGGGATCATCATCTCCGGCAGGCGATCGACGACGAAGTTGCTCTTCTTGGTGAAGGCAAGGAGCGCCTTCGAGATCTCCGACGCCGACACACTCCACGCCCTCGACAAGAACTCCATCGGCTCCCTCGGCGTCTGCGGTGGAGGGATGGCCGGCAATTTCTCAACCACCACCTCCTCCTCCTCCCCTCCCACATCGTTCTCCAGCATAACTATATCCGCTCTCTTCTTTCTCCCCCAAAAATAACCCATCTCCGTCCCTCCTCCAATTACTAATATTATAGATTGTTCTTCCTCCCTCTAATTTTTTAACTGGCACTTGGAAGACTCCTATTGTAGGCTATATATAGCGAGGGAGGCCACACGGAGCACAATGGAGACAGGGAGTGGACAACCCTCTGCTCTCCTTTTTCTGGCCTTTGTTTTCTATGGTGAACAGTGGAGTGCTGAACTCATTATGGGGTCATTGGCGTGAAGGCAGCGTTTAAAAATCTCGACGTTGTGTTTCGTTCGAATTTCCGGTGATCCGGGTGCGAGAAGTCTCGAGGATCATAATAACATCATATATAATTCATTATTATCAATTAGAAAAAATAATTCAACGATAAATAAATAATATTTTATGATAACTATGTCAGCATAGGCATCTGTAGTATAACTGTAAATATTTTTATAAGAATAATTAAATATAGCTTTTTATATCGTCACAAGAGACATCCATTGATGACGCCCTCGATCAAATTAGATAATTATGTTTGGCCGGGGTTGAATCATTTACTCGGACTTGAGCGATCCAATAATTAATCTAACCTTGGACTCCTCAAAAAAAGGGTATAGAGGAGTGCAAGAGACCGGCGTTCATTTCTCCTCCAATTCTTCTGTTGCACGTTGGGTTCCATTTCAGAATTCAGAGGGGAGAAAGAAAGAAATCTCGGCAACATGTGATCCTGCTAACCCGGCGTGGGCTCGTGCGTTCCCGCGCGATTCCCTACGCCTTTGCTTGCTGCGGAGATTAATTTGTCGGGACGAATGGATGGAGAAAGGGTGGGGAATGTTGTTTGATGGTTTCTTGTTTGGTCTCACGTGACGAGTGGCGACGATACGTTGCTTTTGGAGGGCTTCGTTTTTGTCCATTATTGGTGATGGAATGGAACTTTCGGTGGGGCAGCGAATTTGGCTGGTGATGGTTACATTGTTGTTGGAATTATGTACCAGTCGCCAACAGGTCTACTGTTTTGCCGTGGCCTTTCACTTTCGTTTCACTTGGAGTCTTGGGGGTTTTTATGTGTTGGTGGAAGAGGAAAGGATAGATTATACCTTGAAAACTACTTATAATTTGGCTCTGTTTGGGTGGATGAGTCTGCGATATTTGGATCATTTCTGATCGTTGGGCCGCTGAAAGCTTTATCCATGAAAGTATGAACTAAAAAGTGATTGTGCCAACATACAATTAATCTTACCTAGATGAGTGATTGCTAATAGCTCGGTAGTATACCCTTCTTCTAGCATCAATATTGCTATGTTCATGACTCAGCACATAAGGTATTGTCCGTTTTGACTTACGATCTATAGTTCGAAGATTGTATAGGTCATTTTTGGGTTTAATGATTTTGTCCGTTAAAAAATACCTCACGTAAAAAAGATAATCTCTTTCTATATAAATTAGATTTTTTTTGACTCCAATCAATATAGAACTAATGATGTTCTTTCTTTTACACTACAACACTTCTCATATTCTAGCATTTTTTATCATTTTGAAGAGATTTCCCACAATTGCAAGTTAGCAACAAACAGAGATAATTCAGCTAAAATAATTGGTTCGAGTGTGGTGTGCGCCATTCCATTGGCCGAAAGTGACAAAGAAAGGTCATCAGCACATTCTCTCCCTTGCTCCAGCTGCACATCCTCGTGTGCGGACATTTAAATCCACACACTTTCATTTCCACATGAGTCATACTTCACATCACACCATCTGAATCCAAGATGAATAAGACACCAGAGTTATCTTTTCTCGGGCCACATAGTCTGTCCCATTGGAACATGCATGTTTAAGTAATTATCTTTAAGTTTAAGACAATCAGTAGGCAGATAATTAAGATATGTTTGATTCTATCCACACCCATGCGCACACACACACCCAAAAAAAAAAAAAGAAAAAGAAAAAGAAAAAAGTTGATTCTTTTGCAGCCAATGGAGACCCCTATATATTCTCTGCAGCGGTTTGAGCCAAAGCTAGCCACACTGATCCTATACATTGCTTGTACGCAAAGCTGACACACAATATAGATGCAGATGGGCCCTGCTCCAACTTCATTTTATGTAGATGAATACAAGTGATTTGCGGAACGATGCTAAGCCTGTACCTGAGAGACGAGTTGAGTCAAACGTCTCGTCTTACTCAAAGTTTTAAATATCTTTAAGATAATATACAGCAAAGGAAAAGCATCATCATCAAAGCGAGGAGGAAAGCGTGACACCAAGCCGGCCATGAGCATCCATCAATATGAAAGGTATTGATAGTGTAGACGGTCTCTTGCATGCCCCATCCCCCTGCAAGCCGAACAAAAGACAAACTTGAAAGCTTGTATTAGTTTATCGACCCTTTCTGTCGTGGGTCGGACTTTAGAATCTGGTGCTGGTGAGGTTTCGATGCCTTTTGATTCATAACTTTTAAAAGGATAAGGTTGGCATCTGCTTCCATCTTTTCTCTTGCTTGTGGAGGAAGCGATAGCTCGTGATGGACTATTTTTATTGGCGTTATTGGGTTCCTACTGCCAGAATCTCCGGTTTATCTTGGACGTTCTTTAGTATTGTTATACATGAAGCATTTGGGAGAGGCATTTTGAGTTGGATAAAGATTTAAAAGGCTTCATATATATATATATATTAATAAAAGAACGATGGAGGAAGTGGCTCACTTCCTCCATCTTACATCTCAAAAAAAAAAAAGAAAAGAAAAAAAAACGTTTGGCATGGGGCCAAAGCATCAAGAATTCAGACACGTCTGGTGAGGGCTATGATAGGAATGGCAGCCACCTTCTTTTCGTCCTTGCTTCAAAAGGCTGTGGAACGCCGCCTACGGAGTGGCGGATTGGACGTCGAATACTGAAGGGACAGCTGTTTTTACTAACGGATATTGCCCTTAACCGCTGCAATAAAATAGGAGAAAAAGCTTGAGAGCTAGTACTATAGCGGGCTAGTGACAAGGATACAGGCCGCTCCCAAATGCGCTACACGTAGTCTTGTCATGCTACAGGATTTTACAAGGCGGAAAGAACACTTGTCACGTCATTGTCTTTGGGTATTTGAATGACCTTGGCTGGTTCGCCTAATGACCTGCTTGGATGCCTTATGCCTCAGAACAATATCTACATTGTATCTCCACCCAGAGATACTGTAATGGTGATAAGAAAGAGTTGAAGCAATTCTCTCTTCTAAAATTATTTTTTGACATTATAACAATTATAATGGTTGTTATTTGCCTAGAGCCATATTGATTGAGATATGCTAAAAATAAGAATTAACAGCTATTATTCATGATTATATTAGATGATGATTATCAATAATCTTATTGGTGTCTCTATCCAGGCCACTATTCAATAAATAAATAAAAAAAAATACTTCTCTGGTTATGGGAGGGAAATGAGAAGTCTATACACGGTAGACTGCAGTCTGGCAAGAGATCAGTAGGCTGGTCCGCAAAAATAACATAGCCAATGTATCACTGTTGATTTTACTATTTTTTCACAAATCTAATGTTTATAATTTTTGGATTTCGTTTCTCTAGCTTCGGTAGATACACTCCAGCCATATACTTAAATAAGTTGAATACTTCATGCATATATCTATTAAGCATGCTATATATATTCATGCAACATGCCCTCATAATTTCTTCCTGCTGAGCTTCATATCATAAATTATAATCGTGGTTATATGATAACTATTGTCCTTGAAACAGAGGCAAAAATTGAACCAACTTTTCTCTCCCTAACAAACGTCTGAAGCCCACTTATCTAGGCCCATAATTTCTTGGGACAAGCTACCTAACCCATTTTAAATTGGGCCTGCAGGACTGGCGGACCCCGGCTTCACCGAGACCCTGAGCTCTACCATATCCAAGGTGCACCTCTGTGAAATCTCTCGACTTTCCGCCCTCTTTTTCCCAAGGAAGTCAACAACGTACATCTCAAACCATCGAACCAAACCGTACGTAGGGGATAGAAAACCGCCAGTAACGACCTCCAACGTCCTTCCCCAGACGGTCATAACCCTCCACCCAAACCCTTTCTCTCTTTAAAACACCACCAACCATCTCCCTTCTTCTATTTCCACACATTTCGCTATCCTCCATTTCCTCCCTCGTTGGCTGGCCGCTTCGACACAAAGTAGAAGAGAAATGACTTCCTCTCTCCGAAGTCAGTTCCAGCAGTCCCTCTCTCTCCCTGCCCTCCGCTCCTATCTCGCCGAGTTCCTATCCACCTTCGTCTTCGTCTTCGCCGCCGTCGGCTCCACCATCCCTGCTCCCCCCCCCCCCCCCCTCCATCTGTGTGTGTGTCTGTCTTTCAATTGTTTTATTTGTAAGATTCATAACTCTGATTGTAGGAATGCTATCTCCGGACGTGACATCGGAGGCGTCGTCCCTGGTTGCGACGGCAGTGGCGCAAAGCTTCGCGCTCTTCGCAGCGGTGTACATCGCTGCCGACCCCTCCGGTGGCCATGTAAACCCCGCCGTCACCTTCGGCTTCGCCGTCGCAGGCTACGTCAGCGTTCCGACCGCCATCTTTTACTGGATCTCTCAGTTAGTGGGCTCCATCCTAGCCTGCCTCGTCCTACGTGTCGCCTCCGCTGGCCAGGTCAGCAAACAACAAGAAATTAAATATATTTCTTTGATGAATTTTGGAAGGAAATGGACTAAGATGGCCTTATGGCAGGCGACTCCTATACCACAGGGATAGCGACTGAGATGACGGGATTCGGAGGGGTAATTCTGGAAAGCGTGACGACGTTCGCCCTGGTGTACACGGTGTACGTGGCGTCCGACCAGAGTGGGAGCAGGACGAGGTGTTGTTCGGCCGGGTCGGCAGTGGGGCCCCTGGCCGTTGGAACGGTGGCGGGCGCGTGCGTCTTGGCGACCGGCTCGCTAACGGGCGGGTCCATGAACCCGGCCCGGTCCTTCGGACCGGCCGTAATCAGCGGGGACTTCAAGAACCAAGCGGTCTACTGGGTGGGTCCTTTGGTCGGGGCAGCGTGGGCCGCGCTGGTGCACCAGAATCTCGTGTACCCGTCTCTCCCTTCTGCTTCTGATTCCGGGCATGGAGAAGCCCTAGTTGTTTAGGCGGTGTCTTTCTCATAATTATTTTTCGAATTTTTTTTGTCGTCAGTTTGATATACATGTAACTGTAATTTCCAACCAGGTAATTTACGTTGGTTTAATTCAAATTAATATCGCTTCAGTTTTTGATATGTCAGTTTCAAGTATTGAGGTAGTTTAAATTGTACAACGGATTATTATTAGAAGATGGTACAGACGGGATCAATAGTTGCTTAAATCCCTGAAGCAAGGCTACTAAGATTATTAGAGAATTCTCTAGTTAACCTCCACATTTCGTGAATTCTCTACAATATTCAAATAAAATGCCTTGAGATGTGACAGCAATGAAGTAAGGTTTTAGGCAGCTTATTTAAATGCATTTTGAATGGATCGATCCGAGCTTTATACGTGAGAATTATGATCCTTAATAGAATCTCATAGAAACTGCGGTCGTTGAACACTGAAAGAACAGTTCTTCACTTGTGATTGAGGCTCGGTTTATATATACTTTTGGTCTTCGAACTGTAACTGCAGATAAAATTCTCTATTTATTCAAAAAAAAAGAAGAAAGAACAATTCACATGTACAAGTTTTTTGCCTTTTACAGTAAACTTAAGTGTTGCTTCTGATCTATACACCTAAAATTGATCCACCGAGATAAGGATGATCGAGGTAAAACTGTCGTCGGAGCTCCATCCGAATATCTGCAAAAAGTCCTCATCGGAGTGTTAAGCTGAGCAGAATATATCTCCATACGATTCTCCAATGCGTACTCCTCATCCACAGACAAGCGGAGCAGAACGCATCTCCACGCCGTTCTCCAACATGCGTTCTTCATCCATGGATGAGCTGAGCGGAACACATCATCTCCGAAATTCTCCGATCCGTGCTTCTTGTCCATAGATAAGCTGAGCGAAACGTGTCTCCATGTACGCGCTCCTCATCTATAGATGAGCTGAGCAGAATGTGTCTTCTTCAAAATTCTCCAACATGCGAACAAGCTAAGAAAAGACAATAGTTGAGCTAGGTAAAGATTAGGAATGATGAAGATGGGACTAACCTATTGGGGACCCCACAGTCGAGTTGACTAGAACATCTCGTATAAAGATAAGATGGATGGAGATCAAACTTTTATCTTGGAGCATGAGTTATATACAATCGATGAACTAAAGGGCTACTAACCTTTGCAACAAGGAATTCTATGGATGGCGATGAAGAAGATGCAATAAAAATGGTAAGGTAGGAGATCTCAACATCCGGTTGCTCCCAGTCCTAAACTTTTATACTCTTCGTATGATCTCAACTTGAGCTCGAACTCGAGAGTAATGGGCTACTGTTGTGGATCACCACCTCGACCTCGACTGACCATATGGCTGAGGTAAGCAAGAGAGTCACAAAATTGAAGTGAAATTGAGTGCAGGGATAAAATGATAATTTTAATTTTTTTTTCAAATTACTATTTTACAGCAAAAATTATTAATTAATCTAATTAATTAACATGTATAAACCCTACACAAGGATCTAAATATGATATATATGTAGCATGCATTTAAATTTGAAATTCAAACTTCTACAGTAAATATTTTACTGTTATGTGTTCAGAACACATTACCTTTGTGCGGGTAGTCGATCGCCGTAAGCTGATCACCGTCGGGAGGGTCTGATCATCGCAATGCAGCTACACAGTGTCTGGTCTCTGCGGATCGTCCACACGAAGCTCCCGATCTAATCGGCTCCTCACGAATGCTAGTTCGTGGCTGAGCCCTTTTGACGGCCGATGTGGATCGAACTACTTCGATCTTGATCTGCCGACTCTTCGGATGCTCCGGATTATCAGCAGAGGTACTTGAGAGGTTGATGAATCTCTCCCTGAGATCTGGTGGGCTCACGACACTCGTAGCTCACTTTCTCACTTCTCGAACCCTAGGCAGAAACCCTAGGATACTCTCAGAAAAGCCTGCGCCTCTTCCTATTTCTTTTCTTTTCTCTTCTTTTTCTTTCTTTAATCACCCACGAGACTTTTCTCACGCACCCTTTTTCTCTCTCATCAGATTAGCGCACGCTCTATCTTCTCTTCCTTTTAAAAAGAGAGCAAACGCGTCTTTGCAGCGTTTTCTCCGCGTGAGAGGATAAAGATAAGTGGTTGCTCATTTGAATTCAAATCGAATTTGAATTCAAATACCAACCAACTCATTCTTATCCACTCTATGCGTGAGAAGAGAGGGGCGTGGGCATATTTGTGCATGGAGACTTTACACGAAAAATTTTTTCTCGTGTGGAAGAAAGGGCGCACAAAATAAAGGGTGGGCACAGAGATTTGTTATCCATTCAAATTCAAACATCTTTTGAATTTGAATGGCCAACCAATCTCATCCTTATCCATTCAAAATGGCACACAAAGAAGGGGTGTGGGATGGCTTCTGCATGGGAAAAAATTCATGAGAACTCGTTTTTCGTGAATTCAAATGGGCGCATGTGAAGTGAGGTGGCGCAGGGAGATTAGTCAAGGTGGTTTGAAATCCAATTGAACCAACCTTATTTAAAATAGGTTAGACACAATTAGACTAAATTAAACCCAACACAATTAGGCTTAATTAGGCTCAATAAAATCTTAATCAAATCAAGAATTGACTAAGCCCAACCTCTGATCAGATCAGGGACCAAACCACCTTAGCGATTAGGTCAATACTTAACCTAATCGGGTCAAACCCAACTGAATCCAATTTAATTGGACTTGATCCAAAAATAATTACTCAATCAAATTGAGTTAATTAGTGATCAAATCATTAATTAAATCTCTCATAAATACTGAGTCCAAATTCGATGGGCAATCGGACATCAGAATCCATCGATATGAAACCCTGATCAAAAAGTCCCAAACCAGTGGGACTCCTGACCTCGGTACCCAAAATGTGTGGTACTCGTGATCAGAGAATCCTGATTCTCGATCACAGAGTCCCAGACATGTAAGACTCATAGTCCACGAGCATTAGGACTCTTCATCAGCCATCAGATCAGATAGGAACCTCTAATGTGTGTGACCCCGTAGGTTCGAACCTAAGCCGGTAGCACAGGAACCAATTCCTGTACTAATCGAAGTGACCATCTAGCAATGGTACTCGACGTCCGGATAGATGGAATAGTCACAATCGAAACATTCAGAACCTACGTGAATATGGTTACTGTATAATTCATCCTTTTGACCCTTGTATTTAGGACGACTCAGGGTTAAACTGTCAACCCTGATTAGATCATCCGAATCATGCTCAACTCAAACAGTCCTGTGACTCCTCACTAGAACTATCCTGGTCAAAGTTTTGCTAAATTGAAATATGACTGTACACAGCTCCTGAACTGGAGTGGTCAATCTCATCTTGACACACGCACCGACAAATCAAGTACTTGACTACACCCAGCATCCTTCCGTCACTGAATTAGAAATTCAGGTAGTCCAGTGCCTAAGTGCAGTGAGTTGTTTGCAAGTCACCGTAGCGGTCTCAGATCGGAGGGATAGTTATACCCATATCCCATCGGAGCAAATCTTGACAGCAGAAAAAGCTCCGGAGTCAGTCACGTTCAGTGCAGATGTACCTTTACATCTCACCTGTATGCCATACCAGTGTCTCCACACTCCTTGGTTAAGAGGACAACCAACCCATATGGCACACAACGACCTATACTTGATAAACATTGTTGTCCTTGGTAACAACGTATCATTTGATCGCAAAAAGGTTTAAGGACTAAACGACAAATCCTCCTTTGTCGAGTCTAAATAGTTTTAAGGACTTCACCACAACACATGAGTTCATTAGAAGATGAAACAATTTGTGATGAAAAATATCAAAATAACTTTTATTTATTTATAATTCATATATGAATACAAGAAAGAGCACAACCGTCAACAGACTAACGATTGGCTTTGAGATACTATTCCCAACAATCTCCCACTTGGTCTAAAGCAAATCGGTGCAATATCTAATACCCATCTTCGACTTGAAGTCGTCGAACTCCTTCACCACAATGGCTTTAGTAAATGAGTCGGCCAGGTTCTCCTTCCCGTCGATCTTCTGAAGGTCGATGTCACCTCGATCCATAATTTTTCGGATGAGATGGTAGCGGCGCAGAATATGCTTCGTCTGCTGGTGTGCCTTCGGTTCCTTCGCTTGAGCAATGGCTCCAGAGCTGTCACTTTAGAGTAGAACTGGACCAACAAGGGAGGGTGCTACTCTGAGCTCAGTGATAAATTTTCTCAGCCACACCGCTTCTTTGGCAGCATCTGATGCAGCGACATACTCTGCCTCGCAAACTGAATCGCCACTGTGTGCTGCTTGGAACTCTTCCAGCAGACAGCCCCACCATTAAGGGTAAAAATAAATCCCGACACACTCTTGCTGTCATCGTGATCAGACTGAGAATTAGAGTCTGTAAACCCTATAAGTCTCAAATTCGATTCACCATAAACAAGCCACTGATCCTTAATATTTCTTAAATACTTCAGGATGATTTTAACAACCTTCCAGTGATTCTCTCCTGGATCAGATTGGTATCTACTCACAACCCCTAGTGAGTATGCCACATCTGATCGTGTACATATCATGGCGTACATGATAGATCCCACTGTCGAAGCATATGAAATTCTACCCATACGCTCTCTCTCTTGAGGTGTTGTCGGACAATCCCTCTTCGAGAGAGAAATTTCATGGCCTATCGGTAGATAGCCTTTCTTGGAATTCTCCATGCTGAACTTCTTCAGCATAGTATCAATGTACGTGGACTGGGATAAGCCAAGCAACCTTTTAGATCTATCCCTATAGATCCTCATCCCTAGGATGTAGGAAGCTTCTCCCAGATCCTTCATGGAGAACTATGACGATAGCCAAATCTTTATTCCCTGTAATGCAGGGACATCATTCCCGATTAAGAGAATATCATCCACATACAATACAAGAAATATCACTACTGGACCATTAGCCCACTTATAAATGATGGGCTCTTCTCTGTTTTTAACGAAGCCATACATTTTGATCGTCCTATCAAAACGTATGTTCCAACTCCGGGATGCTTGCTTAAGCCATAAATGGACCTCTGTAGCCTGCACACCTTAGACTCATCTGTGGATGTGAACCCTTCAGGTTGTATCATATACACCTCTTCGTCCAGCTCTCCGTTTAGGAAAGATATTTTCACATCCATCTGTCAGATTCATAGTCCAGATGGGCAGCTATCGCAAGCATAATCCGAATGGATTTGAGCATTACCACAGAAGAAAACATCTCGTCATAGTCTATACCATAACGTTGATGATATCCCTTGGCAATTAGACGGGCTTTATAGGTCTCTACCTTTCCGTCTGCGCCTCTCTTCCTCTTGAAGACCCACTTACACCTTATGGGTTTTACTCCTTCAGGTGGGTCAACCAATGTCCACACATCGTTGACCTTCATGGACTCCATTTCGGATTTTATGACCTCTAGCCATTTCTCAGAGTCAGGTCTCTGCATTGCATCCATGTAGGTGATCGAATCCTCATCATTTTCATCAAGTTCGACAGGATCTCCGTCTCGGATTAAGAAACCATAGTATCTATCCGGTTGACATGGTACTCTACCAGATCGCCTTAAGGGTGCATAAACAATGGGCTCCGGATCTGATCTAATCAAATTCGGTTCAGGTTCAGCAACTTGTGTCGGTTTTTTCACCTGCCGAACTTCCTCAAGTTCGATCCTAGAAGCAACAGTCCCTTCACCGAGGAACTCTTTTTCCAAAAAGATTGCCTTAAGACTGACAAACACCTTTTGCTCATCAGCTAGGTAGAAATAATACCCTTTGGTCTCTTTTGGGTACCCTATGAAATAACACTTGTCAGACCTAGGTCCAAGCTTATCCGTAATTAAACGTTTAACATAAGTCGGACACCCCCAAATCCTAAGGTGCGAGAGTACTGGCTTACGTCTTATCCATATCTCATATGTCATTTTGGATACAGACTTACTCGAAACCCTATTTAGAAGGTAACAAGCCGATTCGAGTGCATATCCCCAGAGAGAGATCGGCATACCAGAAAAACCCATCATGGATCGAACCATATCCAACAAGGTCCGATTCTTCCTTTCAGACACAACATTAAGCTGTGGTGTTTCAGGAGGAGTCCACTGAGAGAGAATCCCATTCTTCCCAAGATATGTCAGAAACTCATTGGAAAGATATTCACCTCCTCGATCAGATCGAATTATTTTAATATACTTTTCAGTTTATTTTTCTACCTCATTTCGGAATAGTTTGAACATTTCAAAGGACTCCGACTTATGCTTCATTAAGTAGACATACCCATACCTCGATAGGTCGTCTGTGAAGGTTATGAAGTAGAAATATCCACCTCTTGCACTTGAGCTCATGGGTCCACATACATCAGAATGTATCAGACGCAAGAGTTCACTGGCTCGCTCACCTTTTCCAGTAAAAGGTGATTTGGTCATCTTTCCAAGAAGACAGGACTCACAGGTTAGAAGTGATTCACAATCACCAACTTCAAGAATTCCTTCTTGAGCCAACCTGTTTATCCTGTTCTTATTGATATGACCTAGCCTACAGTGTCAAAGGTAGACTTCTGACACATTATTCATTCTAGGACGTTTACCGGAGGTTTGAACCATATTAACAGACTGTGATAGTAAGTAAATTTTATTATTTAGTTGTCCAACAAACATTGTAACACCATTCAAAATGATATTGTAAATGTTTTGTTTTATTAAAAATTCATAACTGTACATGGCCAAAAGGCCTACAGAGATAATATTTAATAAAAAACTTAGACAATAGTGACATTCACTCATAATTACATTACGAGAATTGATTACAAGGTTCATGATTCCTAAAGCTAGAACTGAAACTTTGCTTCCATCTCCAACGTTCAGGAACCTCTCACCTTCATCAAATCTCCTACTGACCTGCAGACCCTGCATCGAATTACAGATATGATAAGGGCTTCTGGTATCCAATATCCAGGCAGTAGTATCACAAATAGAAAAGTTGCAAGGTGTTATCATATAATTACCTTGCTTCTTCTTCGGCCTGTTCGGATTTAGGGAGGCAATATATAGAGGACGGTTCCTCTTCTAGTGCCCCTGCTTCTTGCAAAAGAAGTACTCCGCCTGGCTCTGGTCGGGCTTGCACTTCTTGGTCTGACCTTGTGCAGACGTTCCAGCATGCGGCTGCACCTTATTCTTCTTCTTCTCGTTCTTCTTCCCTTTCTTAAAGGGTCGACGATCAGAAGAAGACCCTCCCGCAACATTCACCGACTCCTTATGGAGTTGGTGATCCTTCTCAAAGTTCTGCAGCAACCCCAACAAGCCGTGGTAATTCACTGCAGGCTTTGTCATCCGAAAATGAGTAAGGAAGGAGAGAAAGGACTTGGACAAAGAATTAAGGATCGCATCCTTACCGAGCTGCTCGTGCAAGGGAAAGCCCAGTATACTTAGGCGCTCAATCATTTCGATCATGTACAGTACATGATCAGTGACTGAGGCCCCATCCCTCATCCGAGCATTGAAAATGGCACAACTTGTTTTGTGTCTTTCAACGTCGTCAGGCATGCCAAAGGAGTCATTCAACATTTGAAGCATCTCCTGCGGCTGGGCATTCTCGAACCTGCGGCTGAACTCATCATTCATTGCCGCCAGCGTTATGCACCGAACGGTGGTGCGGTCGTTGAGCTACTTCTGATAAGTGTCTCGAACCGTTCCTCTAGTGTTCGGGGCTGGCTCTTCAGGTGCCGGATCCGTTACTACATAAAGGATCCGTTCATGCTCAAGGACGATTTTCAATTTTCGATACCAGCTATCGAAATTAGGTCCCATGAGCTTGTCATTATCTAATAATGACCAGAGCGACAGGGTAGTGGCCATAGCTACATAAAAGAAAATCAGACCTTTATTAGTATATAAATTATTAATACTAAAGACTTGGACTTTAGTCTAAAATTTTTCCCAGTATTTTTACGAACTGGTAGCCTCAACCTCCAATTCGAGAAATTACTTTAATTCCTTAGTGGGTACTAGAATCCACACAGACTACATACGAGCTCAACTTTGGTTGGTCAACCCATGTGCATCTATGGGTAGGTTCATAACCAGTTGTTTCTCTAAACAACTTCTAGTAATTAATTTTGCCCCAGAATCTAATCAGTAGGCTTTGGCCTCCATTGAAAAGATCTGGTTAGGTCTAACCATTAACAAGATTAGATTTGGTGAATCAGATCAATAAATGATCATGCCCTATTTTGGCCGGCCAACCTAACCACCATCAGAAAGACTCAACCAAATTATCATATTATGAATGATAATTCCATTAGTCAATAAGCACCAGGCCTTTGGGCCTCCAATGATTATTAAACTAATGGACTCATTATCACTCACTTAATGGGAGGCTATGACTTAGATATCACTATAACTTAATCATTTTAGGGACCTAATAATTTTTGAAGATTTTTATTAAAAGATCAAAAAAAAAATTATCCAGCCAATTTCAATCCTCCCACTGACTTCACCAAGTCAGATTAAAAAAGATTTAATTAAAGCCGGCATTAGGAGTACCTAAATCAGTCACACTGATTTACCTAATGACATGAGTGAGTCCTAATCACCAAGTGATCTAATCAAAACCTAACTCACCAGGTTGGCCAGATAAGTGAGATCAGTGGTGAGGATATGCCATTAACTCGTCAGAGATCGAATCAATGCGAGTAGCTCCCACTTAAAAATCACTGGTCAGACTGCCGAACTTACCTTAGATACCAACCGATTCATTAGTTTTAATTTGATCAACTTAATAAATAGGGTTCCACCGCGTAGCTATGAATTAAGTCCGTTTTGGTCTAGTTAAAGACATGGACCCATTCAACTACAACTATTGGAGTTGAGTCTAAAGTGTCCTTGACCTAATCTAATTCAACTTTTCATTAGATTTGATCAATTACTCCAATTTAGTCCATTTCTTTAAGCTAACCTTAGGTCTAACCCAATTATGGACCTAATCCATCTAACCCATTGACCCACAAGTTTATGCAATTGTCTTAAGTCTTAATTCACAATTCTAGACCAACTAGACAACACTTAATTCTTTTAATTAAGTATTTGGGCTGATGGGTCAGGGTTTGGCATTTCGAAAATAATTTTTAAATTTGAAAGGTTTTATTTTCTGTTCACCAAATGTGTTGACTCATTTCACAAACGGATCAGCACATTTCATAAACAGCAATCCTATTGCTAATTACATAACAGAAAATAACTCAATCAAAATAAATTATGAATATTCCTTTAGATCTAATCTAACATATTCATGATAAATTTTATAATTGAACCTTTACAATTAAGTCCTTTCGTTGCTTCGTCTGCATGGGATATAATCGCATCGGCACCCCTACCGCCATAGGAGAACCCCATCAAATGGGAGGAGAGGGCCTTTAAACCCTACTTTTCTCCTATGACCGGACAACTATGGCAACCAACCCAATTAGACTACTTGCTACTTGGATCAAGTATACCTAAATATACTAATTTTAAAATTTAAATTTTAAATTTTAAATTTTAAATTTTGAATTTCAAATTTCAAACAAATTTTAAATTTCAAATTTTTGAATTTTAAATTTTGAATTTTAAATTTTAAATTTTAAATTTTAAATTTTAAATAAATTTTGAATTTTGAATTTTAAATTTTTGAATTTTGAATTTCAAATTTTAAATTTCAAAATTCAAATTTCAAATTTTAAATTTTAAATTTCTGAATTTTGAATTTTGAACAAATTTTAAAATTCAAATTTTAAATTTTAAATTTCAAATTTTAAATTTAAACTTTTAGATTACTACTTAATCTACGTATGCAAATGTATATCATATTTTAGAACCCGCTTTGATACCATTTGAAGTAAAATTGAGTGCAAGGGTAAAATGATAATTTTAAAATTTTTTCAAAATTACTATTTTACAATAAAAATTATTAATTAATCTAATTAATTAACATGTATAAATTTTATATAAGGATCTAAATATGATATATATATATATAGCATGCATTTAAATTTAAAATTTAAACTTCTACAGTAAATATTTTACTGTTATGTGTTCAGAACACATTATCTTTGTGCGGATAGTCGATCGTCGTAATCTGATCACCGTCGGAAGGGTTTGATCATCGCAACATAGTCACACAGTGTGTCTGGACTCTGTGGATCGTCCACACGAAGCTTCCGATCTAATCGACTCCTCACGAATGCTAGTTCATGGCTGAGCTTTTTTGACGGTCGATGTTGATCGAACTCCTTCGATCTTGATCTGTCGACTCTTTGGATGCTCCAGATCATCAGCAGAGGTACTTGAGAGGTTGATGAATCTCTCTCTGAGATCTGATAGGCTCACGACACTCGTAGCTCACTTTCTCACTTTTCGAACCCTAGGCAGAAATCCTAGGGTACTCTCAGAAAAGCCTGCACCTCTTTCTGTTTCTTTTCTTTTCTCTTCTTTTTCTTTCTTTTCTCACGCACGAGACTTTTCTCACGCACCCTTTTTCTCTCTCATCAAATTAGCTCATGCCCTATCTTCTCTTCCTTTTAAAAAGAGAGCAAAACGCGTCTTTGCAGCATTTTCTCTACGTGAGAGGATAAAGATAAGTGGTTGCTCATTTGAATTCAAATCGAATTTAAATTCAAATGCCAACCAACTCATTCTTATCCACTCTATGCGTGAGAAGAGAGGGGCGTGGGCATATTTGTGCATGGAGACTTTATACGAGAAACTTTTTCTTGTATGGAAGAAGGGGCGCACAAAATAAAGGGTGGGCGCAGAGATTTGTTATCCATTCAAATTCAAACATCTTTTGAATTTGAATGGCCAACCAATCTCATCCTTATCCATTCAAAATGACACACAAAGAAGGGGCGTGGGATGGCTTCTGCGTGGGAGAAAATTTACAAGAACTCGTTTCTCGTGAATTCAAATGGGCGCATGTGAAGTGAGGTGGCGCAGGGAAATTAGTCAAGGTGGTTTGAAATCCAATTGAACCAACCTTATTTAAAATAGGTTAGACACAATTAGACTAAATTAAATCTAATACAATTAGGCTTAATTAGGCTCAATAAAATCCTAATCAAATTAAAAATTGACTAAGTCCAACCCCTGATCAGATCAGGGATCAAACCACCTTGGCGATTAGGTCAACACTTAACCTAATCGGGTCAAACCCAACTGAATCCAATTCAATTGGACTTGATTCAAAAATAATTACTCAATCAAATTGAGTTAATTAGCGATCAAATCACTAATTAAATCTCTCATAAATACTGAGTCCAAATCCGATGGGCAATCGGGCATCAGAATCCATCGATATGAAATCCTGATCAAAAAGTCTCAAACCAGTGGGACTCCTGACCCCGGTACCCAAAATGTGTGGTACTCGTGATCAGAGAATCTTGATTCTCGATCACAGAGTCTCAAAAATATAGGACTCATAGTCCACGAGCATTAGGACTCTTCATCAGCCATCAGATCAGATAGGAACCTCTAATGTGTGTGACCCCGCAGGTTTGAACCTAAGTCGGTAGCACAAGAACCAATTCCTGTACTAATCGAAGTGACCATCTAGCAATGGTACCCGACGTTCGGATAGATCGAATAGTCACAATCGCAACATTCAGAACCTACGTGAATATGGTTACTGTATAATTCATCATTTTGATCCCTGTGTTTAGGACGACTCAGGGTTAAACTGTCAACCCTGATTAGATCATCCGAATCGTGCTCAACTCAAACAGTCCTGTGACTCCTCACTAGGACTACCCTGATCAAGGTTTTGTTAAATTGAAATACGACTGTACACAGCTCCTGAACTGGAGTGGTCAATCCCATCTTGACACATGCACCGACAAGTCAAGTACTTGACTACACCTAGCATCCTTCCGTCACTGAATTAGAAATTCAGATAGTCTAGTGCCTAATGCAGTGAGTTGCTTGCAAGTCACCATGGCGGTCTCAAGTCGGAGGGACAATTATATCCATATCCCATCAGAGCAAATCTTGACAGCAGAAAAAGCTCCGGAGTCGGTCACGTTCAGTGCAGATGTATCCTTACATCTCACCTGTATGCCATACCAGTGTCTCCATACTCCTTAGTTAAGAGGACAACCAACCCATATGGCACACAACGATCTATATTTGATAAATGTTGTTGTCCTTGGTAACAACGTATCATTTGGTCGCGAACAGGTTTAAGGACTAAACGATAAATCCTCTTTTGTCAAGTCTAAATAGTCCTAAGGACTTCACCACAACACAGGAGTTCATTAGAAGATGAAATAATTTGTGATGAAAAATATCAAAATAACTTTTATTTATTTATAATTCATATACTAATACAAGAAAGAGCACAACCGTCAACAGGCTGACGATTGACTTTGGGATACTATTCCCAATAACAACATCACCTTTAAGACTCAACTCAGATCTTGGCTATGGCTGAGGTGTTCACCTCGACCAGGACTGTGGTACTCTCAGGTCGGCCTATGGCTATGATACACAGTAGTCTCTATTGACATATTTTGCTCCTCATCCAGCTTTGAAATGTCCAGATAAAATAGACTATTTTCGTGATTGGATCACGTTCCGAATGGAAATAACTTTTCGTCAGCCTAATCTACTACAATAATCGAAAACTGACCAGACTCCCTGACGTGTACAACTCTGACTCCCCTTCTACAAATAGAGAGGCATAGGGACCTCTAAGATAAGCTCTCGAAAGGCTTCGAAATGCTTTCTTACTGTTGTTCTCCAATTCTAAGCTAACTTGAGCATCGGAAGGTCTCCATCAAAAAATTTTTCGGTCAGAAACTTGTTTTACAGGTCCAACTTTGACATTCAGGAGGCATCTCATCGCCACCTAATCTTCCGATGAGGACGCTTCCACCTCATCACCAGTTGAGGATGCTCCCATCTCATCCCTAGATGAGGACACTTCTACCTCATTTGCAAATAAAGAAACTTCCACCTCATCTCCACATGAGGATACTTCTATCTTATCCTCAAATGAGGATATTTCCACCTCATTTTCAGTCGAAGACTCCTCCATCTCATCTTCTGTCGAAGATCTTTTTATTGTATCTTTTTTTTTTGAAAAATAAAATTCGATCTCATCGGCTTGAATTTTGACCACAATAATCAGCATGTACCATGTTTTTCATACGTATGCCCCCTACATCACTCCTATCTATTCCTGCAATATCAGAAGTCTTAACTATGCGAGGAATTGCAAAACCGGCTATGATATTCTCTTACCTTTTTTTTTTTTTTGATAAATTTGAATCATTGAATCAATCTAAAATAGATACACCTGTGAGCATCTAAAAATGAAATATCTAACGATTCAAATGAATATATATCATACTATCCATAAAGTAAATCATGTACATGATTAGCAGCATATACTGTTGTTGGGGGAGTGAGTCATTTTCCCAACCAGTACGGTTCGGCTTCTGGACGAGAAAGTGACACACCACTTTTATATGAATTGATAATTATCCCAATGAAAAACGAACGTAGAGGATTGAAAACTCCAAAGTGACCTCGGCTCAGAGAGAAATACAATCTCAGATAGTAATCGACCTTGAGCTTGGACATTAATCGACCAAAAAATCAACGGACTGAAAGGAGTGACTGACTTCGGATTTAGCCAAAGTCTTATCTTGACCGTGTGCCGACCAAGCCACCAAAACCTCTCATCCTTTCAACGATGAGATAGAGATCCTCGAAAATAGGTAGTGAAGGATGAATCTCAATATGAAGATTTGGATCCATCTGGATCAAATACAGTGCCATATTAGACAGCTGGCTCGGTCAACTATATACAATCGACTGACCTCAATGAACAATGATGATTAATCTATTCAATAGACAATCGGAGTTAATTGTATAACTTAAGATCTCGAGATTGTTTCACTTAATGACATGCATGTGGGCTGAATGGCCGCATGTTATTCTTGCGGATAATGTGTGCAACTTTCATCCATATCTAATCCTTATCTCTAACAACCATGGATTCTCCGAAGCCATTACCAAACTAGACAGTAACGGGCAACTACTCTCCCTTTGTATAAAAGGAGCGAAAGGAGGCTCAAGCAAGTATTTTTTTTCTACAAAGAAAGAACCCAGACTCTGCCATTCTCTCTCTATTCTATTGTTCGTTGAAGTTTCAGCTGACTTAAGCATCGAAGATTCTTCTATCAAAAAATCTCTAATAAATAGATTTTTTTACAGGTTGCCTTGAATGAGCACTCCATCTCCAATGAAAATCTTCTCCATATTAGTAAGCGACCGACCTTCACCTCGGTACAAGATAAAGCCCAGCAACAGTAAAAATCAGAAACTCCCGATAATAACTACCATCCAATCATCGTTCTATTAGCTTCTTTCACTTCAAAAGATTGAAAGAATGATCCCATTCTCCAATAATCATGTCTCAAAAGATGATTATTATATAGTTTTCTATAAATGTTAAATCAGCAAGCTATCTAATAGTAATCAAAGCGTTCTCCTTCAAAATAATATAAGATGCTCTCAGAACTTTAGTTATATGTACCATGCCTTTCCATATCGCACATAATTCAACCATAGAAAGTATAATATCATACAATTTAACACCTCCACCACCACTACAGGACCACATATTCCTAATGACAAAATTCACCCCATCCAACTTATTGTTATTTAAAACATTACAATTAAAGTTAATCCTTAGAAAATCAAAGGTTGATGGCTATAAAAAATCAAATTATTTATGAAATTGCTGAATTTGCAAAAAAAGAACCATAATTTTTTCCAACCATCGATAACATCCCCAGGACAGTAGCATTAATATACTCCTGCCTAATTAATTACTTTCATTGGGATCAATTGGGGATTCCAAATATTACTATAGAAGATGCAATCATGTCTAACCAATCAAACATCACAAGCTGTATAAATCATCATAACAATCTCTCCTTCCCATTATCTCTAAATAATCACTTTAATATACTGGAGAAAGGTATGAATGGTCAGATTTAGAATATCCACCGGAGTAGAAATAGAAATCTATTGCAATATCTGAACTGCCAATTTGTAGTATAAAATAATATGAGCTGCAGACTTCTTTTTATCACAACATGCAAGCGAAAAAGTGACATCAGGAGAAGAGGGATGGGCTGGGGAGGCAGGCCCAGCAGACAGCTCAAGCAAGAAACCAAATGATTAATTGGATCACACTTGACATACATATCTTTTACAGGTCCCACGTTGTGTACTCTTATATGTACATTTATTATGATAATACAAGCAGAAACACGAAACACGAAACGAGACAGAGACTAGAAATCCAACAGTTTAGTCAAACGTGCCTACGGGTATTCCTGGGCCGGAACCGGTTGATAGGACGCAATAAAGATGTCTCCGTAGATGAGCCCAGCCAGTCCACCGCCGATGAGCGGGCCCACCCAATAAACCCAGTTGCCGGCGAAATTCCCGGCCGCCACCGCCGGTCCGAAGGAGCGGGCGGGGTTCATGGAGCCACCGCTGAATGGGCCGGCGGCGAGTATGTTGGCCCCGACGATGAAGCCGATGGCGATGGGGGCCACCGTCCCGAGCGAGCCCTTCTTGGGGTCAGCCGCCGTCGCGTAGACGGTGTACACCAGCGCGAAGGTGATCACCACCTCCATCACCACCCCCTCCAACTCATTCATCCCCGCCGCCACCCCGTGCGTCGGGATCGCCTGAAATGGAAACGAATCAGACGGTTCGGATAGATTGATTTAGTTCATGGACGACGACGGACAGTGGGGATGTTTTCGTTCTGTTTTACCTTGCCACCGGTGACGAACTTGAGGAGGAGACAGGCCACGGTGGAGCCGAGGAGCTGGGCGACCCAGTAGAAGATGCCGGTGAGGATGGTGATGTGGCCGCCGACCGCGAGGCCGAAGGTGACGGCGGGGTTGAGGTGACCGCCGGAGATGTTGGCCGCCATCGAGACCCCCACAAAGAGCCCGAAGGCGTGGGCGACGGCGACCGCCACCAGGCCTGCCGGGTCCAGCGCCGCATCCGCCGTCAGCTTCGCTGTCGCCACACCACAGGTGGGGAAACGCGTTAGGGAAACGATTCAAGACTTGGAAGCACACCAGCAATACTTAATTGGATATTCACTTTTAATTCCTCTTTTTCCTTTTTTTGTAATTATAAGGACAGCTAATTCTGTCAAAGTATCGGTTGATTTTTTTTTTTTTTTTCCTTCTTATAATTTTCTCAAAATTACAAGTATTACCAGAAGAAATTCTAAAATTTACGATTTTAATATTTTTCATGGTACAAAAAATAAAGCATGCTACGTACGTACTACAATTTTTTCATCTTTTTTCCCTTTTGCCTAAATATTTTTCTAGAGGAAGAGAAAGTAAAGCATGAGACATAACGTTCATCTTTGATCATTTTTATAGTTGCTACGTGTCTTACTGTCTGTAGAATTCCTCACCATAAGCAATTGCAGAGCCAACGCCCGCGAACACGAAGAGGAGGGTGGCGATGAACTCAGCCAAGTACGCCTTCAGTGACCCCACGCTTAACGAGTCGCCGACGCTACCGAAGGCAAGCTTCACCATCTTTGGCGCAGGCCGGAAGCTGGAATAGCAAGCTCTCTGTGAATAAAAAGGCTTCCCCTCCTCTCCTCCTCCTAGCTTTGCACGTCGGAACCACGAGACCTTTGGACTTTATATAGAAGAATTGGGCCTTGCGAGCGCCGCCCGTGGGCCCATTTCCACGGCCCAATGACGAAAAAGTGCGGCTGTTAGGGGTTTAGAATATTGTGGGCGGTGAGAGCTAATCACGAGAGGTTTATTAGTTATTTGACGATTGATGGCCGACCAACCGCCCCTGTTTAGATTTAATGGGAGTAATGGGGGTGAAGACAGCTGCTTCACTCCATTTTTAATGCACAGGCATCGAACGTGGAGATGCCACAAGACAGAGGAGTTCAGCAAAGAGGATGAGAGCATGTTTGTTGGGTGGTCATTTGGAATTTTGATTCTTTGGGGATGAGAACTGTGCCTCAGCCATCAACCACAGTCCTATGATTTGTCCTTTCTTCATTAGGTGCAAGAAAGGAGCTAGCCCCCATATTTTTAACCATGTTTGTGGTCATTGTGAGGGAGCGGTTTTATTAATTTGTCCTATCACGGGTTGACGTGTTGATGTGGTCGACATTATTTGGGATTTAATTAGTAAATTGCATGTAGTGGTAGTTTAATGCCATTGGATAGTTCACTCCAACTAATCTTATATGTATAATTAAATTAATTTTGTGGTTGTCCAAATGAATTCCTTTGTATTTCCTTCTAGTACAATACACACCAACCCCATCACCTCCAGCATGGGACAAATTATTGGTTAGACTTGGTCTAAAGTGGATCATAGATAATTTAGTACTTAGAATGAGGAAAATGGGATTAATATACAAAGTAACGTGTGTTCTTAAGGAGAGAAAAGATATTAAATGCATAATAAGATGTATGTTAAGGAGAAAAAATGATTAAATAATATATGGTCTACTGCAGATCAGGTCTAACTGATAATTGATTCTAACATAAACATTACTCAATTGTTAAAATGGGGTCCATCTCATATGGATTAGACCAAGCTCTTGTAATATTTTTTTCTCTTCATGGAAAACAAAATTTTGTTCATTTAGAGAGGCATGGGCGGTGTATCCATTTAATATATATATATATATATATATATATATATATATATATATATATAGTCTTTTGCATGTAACAAGTCCGGGAAGTCCAACATGAAAAATAATAGATATGTCCGGTAAAGAACAGAAAAAAATGTAAATTGTAGATAAAAAAACATATAGAGATTTATGTGGATCATTCAGAATCGGGTACGTCCACTCGGGAAGATATGGAGGATTTTTCACTTAACTGGTCACGAAGCCCTACTTTTTCTTAGTACATAGAAGATGCGATAGGAGAGAGAAAAGAAGGAAAAAAAAAAAGGGAAAATAGAGAACCGGTAAAGTGGGCTTGATATCAAGCCACCGCATAACAATTGCACTTTAAAACTTGAATTGCTGACACTCGAAACGTTTTTAAGTTAAAGAATTATTGGTAGTGGTTAGCTTGCTTTGTCTTGATGATTATGGCTGAGGTTAGGTGTAGCATTAATCCTTTATATTTCTTAAATAATTATGACTTTATTTGCTATAAAACTTTAATTGTCTATGCTTTCTAGTGTCTAATAAATCGAATGGTCCCATCATCCTCCAAGAGTTGTTCTTTCTTTTCTCCTTCAAGCCTAACCACCAAAAACATGGATCCTTCGAAGCGTGTTTTAGAATATGTAGTATTGCTCTATATTTTTTTTTTCTTGCATTTCTTCATGCAACAGCTTGCCTCTTGCCACGTTGGAATCAGATTTCAAGTTGACATGAGTGGGTTCGGTTCTTTTTATCTATCCTTCTCACAGTCCTTGCATTGGTACTCCACAACAGAGCCTCCTTTGTGCTTTTGGTCTCTGGTTTTGGTTAACACTTTGTACTTTGTAATGCAATGCACCTGTTTCAGTGAATGGAATTACATCTCTTACCAAAAAAAAAATAAAAAAACAACAACTAAACTGGAAGGACCAACGAAATTTGTCTAGTTTCAGTGATGTATTTTTTAATTTTTTAAGTATTTATGTTAGAAGAGGTTCCTGTCCCGACAAACAGTTGACACACCCTTGTCAGCGAACGGGTTGCTTTTGGTGGCATGACCGCATGAAATCGAGGTTGGTGCTCTAATTGCTTTTTTATGTATTCCTGAATACTGTGATGTGCGATGTAGCATAGATTTTAATTGCATTGGGTTAACGTTGCGGTTGGACACATGTAGCCTAAACATGACGAGGCCGGGCTGGCTAGCCGCTACCCCAATTACTTGGATCTTCTTGGGTCAGAACAAATTTCAAAATTTTTATTTTAAAAAATATTTTTTAATAAAATATTTTAAAAATATGATAGCTTGAAAATTATTTTCAAAATTAAGGTTTCACCGTCACCTCAGTTGAAATCGTATGTTGAACCCACGATTTCAAATTTATAAAGTTGTTGGGACAATTCAACCGACTCCCGATTCTGACTATAGATCGGCCTCATAAACACAATATACTGACTAACAATCAGTTGATCAATCGACAGTCGGCTATTCTCAATTATCAACAGACAATTTAGTTAATTTCCGACGGAAGACCATCGGCATGTCAGAGTTACCGACCGATGATCATTCGGACCTCCATGACTACCGACATACTACTATTATTGATATATAGTCGATTTACTTGAAACTGCCAGCGTAGAAGGTCGGAACGTGATCAATGACAGATATAACCATCCATCCCATGATTACATAATGCTTGAATATGTGGAATTTACGTGTCTAACTGTTATGAACAGTTATCGACTACATGTTACAATTATTAATGGATATAAACAATCCATTAACTACATGATTATAGCATGATAATTGGGATAATTACCCTTTAGTACCATAAAAAGTGAGACCACATGCTCGACGGTTATATCTGAATAACCTATAAAAGGAAGATAAATGAACAGCATTGGTAAGACAATTCTGGACTGAGACTCTACCATTTCAAATATTCTTAATCTGTTGTTCACCACTCCCCACTAACTTAAGCATCGGAAGGTTTCCGTCGGACACAATTTCAATAAGTGTGGATTTCATTTTGCAGTGCTCTTCACCGACGACAGGCGCAACAGGAGATAGGCTGCAACAGATTGGCATACCAGAAAGGGACAGTATACAAGCAACCATGCCAAAAATCAGAGCTCAACATTCAATAGGATCTGCGAGGCAATCTTCTCGATGAAAAGATATCCCTCTCCCATCCCCATTGGCAGAGCCTAGCTCTTCGCGTCCTGTGGTTACCACAGACGCACAAATTACTGTATTAATGCAGCAATTGAAGGTATTAACAGAGGTAGTCTAAAACCTCCAGCAGCAACAAACTCAGCAGTAGCAGCAGCTATCGGTTGAGGAGCTGGTAGCTCAGTCAGTGCTATCTAGGCATAGCCGCTGTCCACCACGACGTTCATCTTCCTCATTTTCAGAGCGACGATCGTCTCGACACTCTAATCGAGACGAACAACCGTATTCTCGATACTCCCATCGTACCGCCCACTCTTCACAGCATTCTCCTTCTTCTTCCCATGTATATAGTATCAGGAAAGGAAGAAAGCTGCGTACACCTTCTGTTTCTCCATCCTCAAATTCTTTGGGGGGTTCTACCCTCGGATTGTCCCGACAATGGTGGCTTGATGACTACAAATGCAAGTTTAAAAAGATCGACTGCCAGCTTGCCCGACTTTAGGTGGAAGGTTAAAAATCTTTCCTCGACAACGCTTCTTCCAACTGAGGCACCATCTGCTGAAGATGGGACGGCGAGAGACGATGGAGCTGCGGCAGAACCATCGACGGCTCAATCAGTGGAGGTTCGAGTCAGAGCGAGAGTCATGACCGAACCCGAGCAGTTTGCAGCTGCGCCAGCTATTTCTTCAGTGGAACATTCTCGGGCGTAGTCAAGCACTGACTTCCCGACGGTCTCAAGCATGGGACCACCGATCAAAGATTGAGGGAAGACACTGGCAACTTCAGCCGATGACGGGTCGTCTGCGGGCCTTCTCATATTTTTTGACATCAAGATTTTCGAGGATGAGTCGGCCTTGACCAATCCAGCATTAGCCAAGCGGTTCATTGAAGCCGCTCTTCTCCCGACAGATAGGAAGAACAGGAAGAATCGGACGATATTCGAAATATTCTCTTCCTTCTATCCGACGATACTTGAGGTAATATTCCGACATTCATTGTTGGGACAATTCAACCGATCCCCGATTTTGGCTATAGATCGGCCTCACAAACACAATATACTGACTAACAATCAGTTGATCGACTGACAGTCGGCTATTCTCAATCATCAATAGACAATTTGATTAATCTCCGATGGAAGACCATCGACATATCAGAGTTACCGATCGATACTCATTCGGACCTTCACAACTACCGACATATTACTATTACCGACATATAGTTGGCTTACTTGAAACTGCCGGCGTAAAAATCAAGAACGTGATTAATGGCAGATATAACCGTCTATCCCACGATCATATAATGTCGGAATATGCGAAACCCACGTGTCTAACTGTTATGAATAGTTATTGACTACATGTTACGACTATTAATGGACATAAACAGTCCATTAACTATATGTTATGGCCTGATAATTGGGGTAATTGTCCTTTAGTGCCATAAAAAGCGAGACTACGTGCTCGACTGTTACATCTGAATCACTTATAAAAGGGAGGTAAATGAACAGCATTGGTAAAACAATTCTGGACTGAGATTTTGCCATTTCAAATATTCTTAATCTACTGTTCTCCACTCCCCATTGATTTAAGTATCAGAGGATTTCCGTCGAACATAATTTCGGACCGTGTGAATTTTATTTTGCAGGTACTCTTCACTAGCGATAGACGCAACGGGAGATTGACCGCAACAAAAACTATCTGATGTAGGCTAAAAAATTTAAAATTGTGGGCTCAACCCACGTTTTTACTGAGCCCACGGTTTCATTGGAGTTATTATTTTAAAATATTATTTTTTTCTAATTTTTTTAAAATATTATATTATTATTATTGAAAAATAATATTTTAAATTAATAATAATAATAAAATAATAATATCTTTTTAGTTTTTTTTTCTCCCTAAATATTTTATTTTAAAAAAAAAAATAAAAAATTTCTCCCACCTCTGATGCGCATGCTCCGCTCGCACCCCCATCCCTCACAGCACCCCTCCGCTCCACTCCACGGGTCTGCATTTGTCACCAGCGCTCTCACCTCTATCCACTACAAAAAAAAAAAAAAAAAAAAATTTCTCGTGCTCGCTCCACTCGCGCCCCCCCACCCTCCTGCGGTGCCTCTCCATCCCATCCTGCAGATCCACATCCATCACCACCGCCTCCCACCCCCGGCTCCATCTCCATCCGCCATAAAAAAAAAAAAATCCTTCCCCCACCATCCTCGCACCCCCAAACCCCTCTCTGGCTCAACATCCCTCCACCACCCTAACCCCCCCTCTCTCCCTCTCCTTCTACTTTGCCCGGGCACCAACCCCATGCGCACCCCCAACCCCCTGCCCAGCGCCCGCACAGCTCCTCGATGCCCGCCCGTCATCTGCCGCAGAAAAAAAAAAAAATCATAGATATAATTTTTGATTTTGGATTTGCTTGAAATTTTACGTGGTGGTATGGTAGGAAGGAAAATATTTTTCAACCGACCGTAAATTTAAAATATTTTATTAAAAATATTATTAAAAAAAATTGACACTAGTGCGAGCCTGTGTACCATATTCCCAACTGCATTGGAATGGCGAATGGATTGTTGACCGGGACCGGTACTCTAAAAGTTACGTCATGATTTCTGTCACGCCGGACCACAGCCATGAAGTTTTTCTTTTTGTTTCTTTGTTTATTTTTTTGATAAAGGAGAGTGAAATTGTATCAGAGCAAAGAAAGGTAGACAAAGTATGGACTTACAAACAGTCCCAAAAGTGGTAAAAAACCACATAATAGACCTGGACAGTAATCACATGTTACGTGCAGGTAAGTGCGAAGTAGGAATAAACATTCATGTATGCATATATATCTCCTGGCACCAGAATTTGCATATGCTCAAAGCTTTTTTTTTTTTGGTAGAATGCTCAAAGCCTTTGATGGTGCCTCCTTAGAACACTTTTGAGAAAAAAAGGCAAGTATAGTCCAACAGCAAATCTACCATGTATTTTGACAGCAGCTAGCATCTGAATCATCTTCGTTATCAAATCCAACAGTAGATATGAGGTTAGGAACCAAAACCTTCCGTTGTTGTTGTAAAAATTCCTCAAGCCCTTACTCGTAAAAATATATTTCATCGGATTAAGAATTCTATAAATTAATATTTCTTCCTATATGATCATATTGGTTCATGTTTTTCCGTCGCACTGGTAATGCAAACTTCCCGCAAGCCGATTTTAATTAGACGATAACCATCTCACTTCCCACCGTGCTCGCGCCAACATGAGGCCAAATTTAAGGCGTTAATCGGCTTGGGTGCTGCCCCTCGGATTCCCTTCCTTTTCCTCTTACGGCCACAGTGACGGCTGCGCACCGTACAGGCCCACTTTTAATGCCAAAGATACAAATAGTTTCTGCTTTGAACGGCGTGCATCGCAGGGGAGGTTTTGCAGCAGAGGATTCACCGTATCTCTGTGGGTGGATCGCCGGATGCTGTCCGAGCGTGCGAGGTATGACTCATCGTTATCGCTAACAGCCGAATTCGTATCTCCAACAGGACGCGTCCGGACCGGTCCGTGTCAGCCGGAATGAGAGAAATATCGCAGTCAATTTTTCCACAGGAGTCGCGGGACACGACAAAACCGCATCTTGGGGCGATTCTGAATTCGAAGACGAGTAATCACATGTAGAACATATAGACAAGCGGTAATGAAGGCAGCAGTATGGGCGGGGCCCGTCCGCGGGTTCGCCTTTTTGTTTTATTTCTTGGATTATACTTATATTAGGATGGTGTGAGCGTTCGTATATATATATTTTTTTTAAAAAAAAAGGGCCGCAGTGTGGCTCCCTTACTTTATGTATTTGTGATTTGGGTGGTTTTGTTGAATCCAAGGAGAATTATTGATGACTCCAGGAGATGCCATGTTTAATGGGGTGGAGTTAATAGAGTTGGTACGCTAATCTCTCTCACTCCTCCCATCATTAAAAAATGATCTGCATCACCATATAATGTACATGTCTAATAGCTTTTTTTTTTTTTTGCAAGAAGAACTGTTTTTTGTTTGTATTTGCAGGAAAGGCCGTTTAATTTTTCTGGGAACAAAATGCATCCGGCAACATCACTCTCTTTTTATCCTATCTAGAGAGAGAAAAATGTGCCATAGTTTGAATGACGCACGGCATATTTTGGAATTTAAGATTTAAAAAATATCTAAAAACAATTTGTTAGGGTTTCAAGGGATTTATTCCGGCGCCCCAACCTAAAGAGTTTGAATCCTACTTTGGGACCAGCAACGGAAGTCAAGGGATGTAGATCCCGTATCCATTGTTCACATCTTTGCTTCCAAGAATTGAATTATTATAATGAAGCAAACCACGTTGGAAGTCTTGTAGGTGGGATCTCTACCTCATACAATCATCAGTAGGCAAGTCTCTTGTTGTGCAATCTTTTTCTTGCTTGATTGACCAATTTGTCTTTGATTCTCATCTTTTGTCCAATTAATGTACAAGTAATGACGTTTAACATTAGCATTCTGGTTCTAGGGTTTCATATTTATGTTTGTTTTGGTAGTCAGGCCCAATCTTCATTTGGTTTGGGGTTTTGATGCCCAAGTTTTGTTGAATTGATGTAGTGTTCATAAGCAACTAACGAGATTCCTGATAGTTGAGTTCATTTTTTATACCCTTTTATTTTGGATATTCATGTATATCTTTTAAGCACCCATCACCTTTGAAAGGTTGAGTAGATGAGGTGCAATTAGAATAGATGCATGATATTGCTAAAGATGTCAAAAAGTGAAACAACAAGCATAATTTCATATTGTAAATCACTAGGTTGGCTCTGTTCAATAATTATTGAAATACTCAACGTAGGTTAATGTTGCAAGTGGATCAAATATACGTGTCAAAGGAGGAATAGCTTGTTAATTCTCAATTTTTATGTAGAGAATTTATACATTTAAGCTATGATATTTATCACCAAATCAATTGATGGCAATAGCTTGTTGCATCTCTCTATTAGCACTAACGACACCAATATCCTTTCACTAAAACACAAACTCAGTCTATGCACATTTATAACATCTTCTAAAAACTAACGCTTCTCTCATGAAAAATAATCGTCGGAGCATATTTTTGTGGATCAATCATCAAGACGAGCACAATAAATAAAATCTATAGTAATATGTTTCCGTGATTGATGGGGTGCATGGCACCCGGACATGAGATAATTTCTCCATCCCCCACACCTCTACCTCCCATCCACGCTGTTAACGTATCCGACATGAGTAATAAATTCAGCCGTGCTCTTACACTTGGCATCCCACACTCCACTGGCCGTTGCAAAATTGAATAATGACAGGTGGCAAAACCAGTCATCATCAAAACTATACGGATCAGGGAACAAGAGAGTACGCCTCCAATTTGGTGAAACCAAAAAAGCAACCGTTATACTCACCCGCGGCACAGCATTAACTCTCCATCCCCAGGAACTTCTCATTCGTACGTTAGTCATTGTCGACTCCACCCAACGGCTCATGTAGGGGGAACAGCTTTAGCTTCCACCGAACCGTCGGCAGTACCCTGCGCACGCCATTCAAAGGTCCCCTCCCCGACCTTGTTACCGTCCCCCTTTCCCCCCTTCCCTTTTTCTCTCCCCTTCTTTCTGGCGATCGATGGCGTCGGTTGCATTAACTCTGGGCATTGAAATCCCCAACAACCTTCGGTCCCCACGGCATTCAATCGTTGCGGTAATTCAGCTGGGCTCTTCTTCGGCTATGGCCACCTTAGCGAGGCCGAGACCTCTGCCGGCTCCCGTTTCCACTCTCTGTTTTAGCCAACTGATCCGACATCAGTCCCGAGATTTAAAGAGACGCCATTAATGAACGAACCCCCATCTTGCTTGTAGCTGAAGACCCTCGGTATGCTTCTTTTCCAGGTTTTATGACCATGTGAATCAGATATTTATACTATAGCGCTGTTTTAGCTTGACTTGTTTGGTTGCAGGTGGTGGAGACCTGGGGATAGAAGAAGGGGGAGAGGGAGGAGGAATGGAGAGAGAGGAAGTTGCTACGGATGCAAAGAATGAGGAATGCGTGGCTTCTGTTTCTAAGATTTCTTCTAGTTGTTCTCTGCGTCACAAGCGCTCTAAAAGGTGCGATTTTTATCGAGGTTCTTCTGATTCTGATGTTTTTCTTGGTCGAGATGATGAATTGGGTGTTGTATGTGGGTTATTTCATGTTTTTAAGGTTCCCGTCATCCCAAAACAGACTGCTTTTGGGAAGGTTAGAGATAATGGGTGGTTGTGTCGTTTTTGCTGCCATGCATTAATCTTGTATAGTTAGTTCTCGGATGTATCCCGAGGGACAAGTTGCATAATTGCTTATTTTTGTCCAATGTTACTGGTTCCCTAGTGATTTTCATGTTTTAAAATTTTGATTAGACAAACATGATTATTTTCTTGTTTGCATCCTAGTTCAGATGGTGAAATTTTCATCTAAGATAATATGAATCGGAAAGAGCGCTATTAGTGAGTATTTCATTTGAATTCAGGTTTTGTGTTGTTAACAGTGCTCCTGGGATCTTGCTATTGCTTGTACGCCGTGTATTGTACTTGAGGAATTTCATGATTTATGACTTTCTGATTGAATTGATCGGCCGATCTTTCAGTGATGATGATTGTGATCTTCAGATGCATAATTGTTGATTTCTAGGAGGAATTTTCTGTGTAAGAAGTTTTGGGCACTTCAGCTCTGTCATATAAACTTTTGTTTCCCATAGGCTGGTTATTTTGAAAATGTGGGTGATTGGTCGAATTATGCTGATTTGAAATTTCTCTACTACCAATTAACTTGGGGATACATTTTCTGACCTTTGGTATATAACTCTTTTCCATTCAGCTACCTCCAGTGGTATCTCTTTTTACAAACCGCATGATTTTCTAGGACAAACCTATCTGGTTACCCTTTGTCTTAGGTAACACCCAGGATGGCCAAGATTGTTTTTCTTAATAGAAAACCTAATCAGACATGAAAGTTTACTTTTCTATCCCATTTACCGCTTGACATAATTCATTCTTAAGTACTTATTTTCTACACACATATGCTACATGTACTGCTCCATAAATTGCTTGTTGCTAGCAACAAGGGCTTGGACTGTGTTTCAAGACATGAGTATACTGTGAGGAAAGGTGACTACTTTTACACAATCAACTAATCTTGGCTTGACAATCAGCATGTTAGAAGACCTGTTTACTGAGAGTCATACAGGATTCAGTTTCTCTAATAGTTCTAGGCTTGGATCATGACAGAAAACTTGATGTCATACATTAGTCACTTTTTATAGGCATCATTATGACCTTTATTGTACAAGCATGCTAGTTTTCCTTACAACAACATAGTGTTGGTACCAACAAATGAAGCCTCAAAGTCAACCCAATATGCTTCCCAATTTTGGCAGTCTAGAATAGGATAAGAAGATAATGCCACACGTTTCTTGCTTTTGGACAATCTTTTATTTTTGCATTTGTTGTCTTTTCTTGCGTTTTTTCTTTCATTCATTCCTTTTTGCAAATAAAGGACTGTGTTACGTGATTTCTTCAGTAACCTACAGACATAAGTCAATCAGTGAAAAATTCATGCTTTACTATCATTTTCAATGCAGGCCATTTCCTAATGGCCACCCCTTCCTCATGTTCTCTTCATCAAAATTAATGTTTTTACTCTTTGCTATTCACTGATTAACCCAAAACTTATGTACGTATCTCAGTTTTAAGTATAATAATCATCTCCTTTAAATGACAAAAATGCACTTTTAACATGGGTACCAATATGTCATCAATGAAAACAACAACAGACTGTCCAGAAAAAAGATTGAGCACTTAATTTGTTAATTGCATGAATGTACTTGGTGCACTAGGGAGCCTGGATGAAATTACTGGCCATTCATGCAAGGCCAAACCCGATTTGCATCATGAGCCCCAACTTATATAAGATACTAGATTTTTAATGTGCTTTTGCAAATCATCTTCTTCTTTATCATTTATATGCAGACCTTCATTTTTTCAAATTTACAACTTATTATATGCATTATGCCAATTTTCCCCAACAACCTCTTGTCATTGACTACTATCATAAAAACATGTGGATTCAAGTGCTGGTATTGATTGACTTAACTAGTGATATAAAAGTACAAACTTACCTTCAGTCATGTTTTTAATCCAATCATCCAAATTCCCCTCTTTTCCTCCTATAGAATTGGCCATCTGCCTCTCTCTTCTCTACATGATGATGGAACACTGTCTAAAGATGCCGATGGAATGAAGGGACAAGTCTTATTTGCTGAGAAACTTGACTTAGAGGAGTATCGGCAATATTGGCAAAATATAAGTGTTAAACTGAAAATATGGAAAAGGTCAGTCTTTGTTGAGAGTAAAGGATAATGGATGGTGTTATTTCCAAAAAAAAAAAAAAACAACAACTTTGAGACTAACTCAGACTCTTTGACTGGGCTCGGACAACTATTGATTCTATTGCCTAAGGCAACTTTAAATCTCAAACCTGATATAAGTGATAACTCTGAATTTCAGACTGCTTTCGACCACTTTGCCAATTGTTTTGTGCAACAACCTAAGCCATCAATACATTTTGGGGGTGATCAATTACTTTTCAACCACTTGTCAGAATTGGTTGTCATGGTAACCAGTTGAAAATTAAGGTTTCTGGAAGCAATAAAGGACATATCATAGTGATCTTTCTAGCTAGGGTCCTCTGACTTAGCTTTGTTTGATCTGGATTTTCCCAAGTCATCAAATAATGTTCCACATCAGTTGACAAAGTAAAGACTCTTGGACAAATACATGATGGTGTATCATATTAAAAAAATGCATCTGTTAAATAGTGAACATTGAAGAAGTAATCCATTTCAGGGCAAGTTACTGCCAGTGCAAGTCCAAATTCAAACGACATTTTGTTCAGTTTTGATGGAAAAGTTTCAGACTATGAATCCTTTCCAGGTTTCATCAAGCTAAGTTCAAGCTGTATATTGGTAAGCTTGTAAAAGAGGATCTCTATGACAAGCTGTAAAAGCGTCCATGCAAGATCTGGTAAAGATGTAACTTGGATCTCTGCAGGTTGAAGTTTACATTGTCAAAATTTGCATGCTAAAGACAGTATGAATATGATCCTATTTATGCAGTTGGCACACTTGTATAGGTGCAAAGAGGATCATGCTTTTTGCAATATGAGCATTTTCGACTGTAATACAAAATGTTTTTTTGGTTATAGAAGAACTAAAAATTTAGGCGTTACTACTAACGTTCCAAGTTGGTAAAAAAAAGAACAATGGACCAGACAAAAGACAACTTGCAAGCGATGACACTGATGTGAATATGACATTATTGGACCAGAAAGTGGTTAATCAGTAAATACTAACCATTACTCATCAACAGACACATGATGAAACATCTCTAAGAATTATATTTGGCATGTTACTTGAAATATAGAAGTATTACATTACTTTCCTACATCAGCATGGGTGAAGATTCAGGTTCTGGAATCTATTCTTAGTTAGAATTCAGGCACTATGATAGTTTGATATACTTTATTCCATATCTAAATGATTTATCATTTATATTTAAGATTCCTTTGAGTCAGTAAAGGCTACATGAATTATGTTCAGTTTAAACAAGGGATTGAAGTTGTGCCAAGCATGATGTAGACTTTACAAAAAGGATACTACATACTATAATTAATTTGTAGATTGTTAAAAATTTTTCTTTTTTGAGGTGGATTCTTTATATTTCCTGATCTGCCCTCCAGTGGATTGCACCAGCCTCATCTTACCATTTTCTTCCTTGTTTCTTCTCCTTCACTTTCTCTTCTACTTACCATCTCGGGGCTTGTCATCATTGCAGTGGTTGCATCCATATCTGCATTATAGTACAATCTATGAAATGCCTAAGAAGTATTAAGGTCTCACCTATTTCATGTCCACCTCTTATTTTCCTGCATGTCATATTAAAGCATACCACCAGCATCGAGGCTAGCCTTGTTTATTGAATTCTAAAACTTTTCAATGTGTTGACAATGCTAGTATATTCTGAAATTTACTTTTGTATATCTACCATATGGAAATTTATATTGAAAGAATCAATCACCTTAGTTAAATTACTCCAGAACTTAAACATTATTTTCCTTCTGCAAGGCTGAATGTCTTTCTTCATACTCCTTGTTGCTAATGATCATAGAACAATTGTTTTCCTGTTCAGTGCATCTGATAGGAACCTAAATAGTGCAAAACATGGGACTTTGCATTTCATGGGAAAGGATTGCAATGAATCTAAGGTGAGATTTCCAAAGTGTATTTTATCTGATTAATTCAGAGAATTATGCTGTATACTATTATCTTGCTTGGATGCCATACCCCTTAAAACATAGTTTGATGAATTTGTGAAACTGAGAATTGCTCCTTGCTTATTTCATCATTTTTCTGACCACTTTGGATAATGATGTCAACTTACGGTTCTGTGAATCAGGATTCAAGCAACAAAGTCAGCAAGACTTCATCAAACCACCGAGCTTCCTTGGAAAATGATGTAAGAAAAAATCTTAGTAAAAAATCTTTGTTTTTCTAGGCTTTACTTTCTATTTTATGGTAGATGTAGGCACACACATGCAAATACATTTTGGTTCCAAACACAACTTTCAATGATCAATGCCCTTGATCAATTTATTTTAAATGTATGGGGGTATTTTTGTCATTTGGCTCATGCCATCGATATGCTAAAAACTGAAGCAATCATTGCATGAAAAACATGCATTGATGTCATGTGAGAAATGGTAAAGAGAACCTCATGCACGTTAAACTATAAGTGTAATATATGGGAGGTAAGCTTGTTCTTTGCCCTAGATTAACTCAGAAAGTTGGTCTAGTGGGAATAATAGCATTATATTTCTATCCTATATATGCTACATGTTATGGGAGGATGGCATCCTTAGTCCCACATTGATTGTGAGTCAAGGAAGACTCTGACTTATATGAAATGAGATCTTTTCTCCCCTTAGCGAGGCACCTTTTACCTAAAACAAAACCGCAAGGCCCAAGACGGCACCTGATATGGACCAGAGGCCAAAGCAGACCATATCTCGTCAAGACGGACGCAGAGACTGAGCTATCCGAGCTCTTGATTGCAATATTGGTGCCATCTGTGATAATCAGCTTCCTGCCCACGCACACAAAGTGTCCTTCGATAGGGGATACTGTTATGAAAGGATGACACCTTTAGTCCCACATTGATTGTGAGTCAAAGGAGACTTTGGCTTATATGAGATGGTGTCTTCTCTGCCCCTAGCGAGGTGCCTTTTACATAGGACAAAATCGTGAGGCTCAAGATGGCATTTGATATGGATTATAGGCCAAAGCGGACAATACCTTGTCAAGATAGGCACAGAGACTGACTCATCTGAGCCATCCGAGCTCTTGACTGCAACACTACATGTGAAGTGCCTCTTTAGTCTTTCCAATATCGAAAGTCCTTGGATTGATAGAGAAACTGCCATAAAGCATATATATGTTTGCTTGCTCACATTCACATTAGTAAACAAGTCATTCATGTGGTGTGTATAGTGGGTCAGAAGAAGAAGCATGGTGTAGTCTAATGTGTCTGTACATATGCTCTTGCTGTTGTCAATTAATCTCTTATTGCATTCTTTGAATGAGTTTGTGTTTATTTTATATACATAAGTTCAATAAATACATTAATTCTTGTGCAGTAACATCCTCATCTTTTGTGCTGTACTATATTTAATTGTCCACTTTAACAGGACTGCTGATTCACTCTCAAACTTGCTCCTTAGGTTAGTCATGTAGAGACTATATGTCAACACGGTAGCAGAAGAATTAACCTTGAAAAGCCTTAGAGGATGACAAATGAAACAAAAGCAACTGCAGACCTGCAGAAATTAGATATAGATTTATCCTTGGAGATACTAGAAAAGGTAAACAAAAGTGGTGAATAAAGGCAAGGATAATCGAAAAGGTTAGAATAGAGTAATGAAGAATGAGAATGAATAAGAGGAGAAAGAGGCTGTTTGGCCGTGTTACTTTGCCAGAACCACTATGTCCTTTCATTCATAGAATTTGGGTGCCATGACTTATGGGTAAATTATTGTATCACATTTATGAGCTTCGTTGCATGTGTTACAATACCATTTAGTGGGTCCATTGTATGTAGTTAAGGCCTAACAACATTAACACACTTTGTAATAATGCAATAAATATGAGAATCAAGATCACATACAGCAGGTCTTCAATTTGAAATGACTCACATAATACCGATGCATGCAGGGCATTCTATGTAATGCATAAGTCATTCTTGAAAATAAAATTCATACCAATAGGATCCTTTACATATGATGAATATAAATGAGTAACCTTGAGACAAAAGTAGTTAAATGCATCCTTTTCACATGAGGAGGGGAGATAATGTCTTGTTGAGTGTTGGATTGCATCATGTGCTAAACCATTCTATAAAGTCTTTAAGAAAAGCAATGGAGGCATAGAGATGTGTTGTTTAAAAATATTAGTAATTGTGGATATTAGGCTAAGAATGTAATTTTCCACAGATCAAACAACTACAGATGCATTTATATCAAGAGAAGACTATCAGATATGTGCTTGAAAAGGCAATTGGTCGAGCTTCTAGTACTTTATCTCCTGGACACAGACATTTCCCTGCTCAGGTACGATGAATGCCCTGTTGTAATTTTTTTTCTTAGCTGGAACATCATTAAATGGATATCTTGAATGGTACTAAGCAGGTATAATAGTAGTCTAGAATCATAGAATTCAAACTGATTCACCAAATGCTAGATTGATTATATTTATGACAAGAAATATTTTTTAATGTTGTTTTAGCCTGTTTCTATTCAATAGGTCATGGAAAACAAAAAGCTCCAGGATTTTTTCACTGACCTCAAAATAATATATTATGATTGGGGAGGTTTACAACTATATCTACCTTATGGAGGCACTTTAATTGTTGGTGCATGTAAAATATGAAAGGCGATGGTTTTAACATTTGTATGCCCACTACTAAATCAGCTAAGCTTGTAACTTCATCTAATTAACCTGTGAAGTCCTTTAATAAATTTTGAGGGTTGAATTCTCCTTTAAATTCTCATAATAAAAGTCCAGGTTGAATTTATTGTTGCATGTGATCATATCAATATAATTCTGCAACAGATTGTTTGTTCCTTGAAAAATGCAAAAGTCAGCATTAAGTTGATCCTTTATGCCTTTAAACTCCATGGAGAAAGAATTTGATAAGCCCTTCCAGCCTTCCAGGGCACGGTTAAACTTCGCAGCTACTTTATTATAAGACATAACGAACATGCAGTTTTGGTGTGACTTGAAGTAGGCCTGTGGTTCAGCTTAATCCAAACTTGGTCCGAACTTGTTGTTGCATTGGCATGGCATTTGCTCAGTATATTAGGCTGGACCTAATATGGACTCTACCTTGCATTTTTTTTCACCATTGAAAGTAGGATTTTCATTTCTTTGTCGTGAGTATTTGAAGCACGTGGTTCCACAAAATCCAGGTTCAGATGCCAAAATAGCTTGATGAATGGACCTGAGCTATGCACCCTAGCCAGTCTTGTATAATGATGATGGTGAACAACTATGAAAGGTGAAATGCTCCATATGTGCACTGTACTTGGCAAAAGGCGACTTAGAAAAATATAGCTCTGCCATCATCTTACCTGAGTTCCAAATGTTGGAATACAGGAATCCACAATGGGAGGCAATAGCCAATTCGGCTCACTCAAAATTGGCTATAACCAGCCAACCAGCTTTAGCTCAGCTGGTTGGCATCCCTCTTTACATGGGAGAGGTCCAGTGTTTGAACCCTGGTGGTGGCATTCCCGTATTTCTGACAAAAAAAAATGAAAAAAGGGAAAATGGCTATAACTCTGCAGGAATCATATCATACAAGATGCAAGGGACATGGTGTATGCTTACTCAGGATATAAATATGGACATGTGTGTGTGCGTTTTTCTTTTTCTTTTCTGGAGAAACATGTTTGTGTGATTGGATCCTTTTTTGGTCTTGTTACAGCATAAACAACCTTTCGCCATCTGTTTGTATGTAGCATTTGCAATATATCAAGGAGATAATATTACATTTTGATCAATTGGATTTTGGGCACCATAACTTAGATCATGTGTGGACTGTGGACAAAGGCATGGTGAAAAAGAAATGAAAAAGGAAGTGCATTTCAAATTGCTGATACTTGTTTACCATTTTATATTCTTTCCTTATTTCTACTCCCCATCTTATGGCATTTGTTTGGTGTGTATTCTTTTCTCTTTTTTATGCTTATAAGTAGCAATGTTGATTCTTGCTAGTTCAGGAGGCCAGTATATACTACCTGTTTATGGTAAAGATTCAGAATGATATTAAAATGCACATAAAACTTAGTTTTCTAATATGAGATCACAAGAAACTCTTGATTTTTGTCTTTGAGATTTAGGTCCTTTGGTTCTTTATGAAATCCTTTACTGCTTCAAACCGGTTTATGGTCTTTGACTGTTGTCCCAAGGAGTTCTGACGTCCTACCACCAATCCTGCATTTGCTTGCTGCTTTCTATATCACATCACGTTAGATATCTGATACTTCTTTAGGCGGCTCTCTGCCAAATGCAGTGGAGGCCGAGCAACCTAACTTTTGTCTGACCATCTAAAAGAAAGTTATTCAACGGTTATGATCTAAAGCTTCTGAAAGTCCAATATGTCTATGGTCATTATTTACACTAGAGAAAGCAGGCTGCATGGGGGCTAAGGAGAGCAGTTTGGTGAATGGATGCGATCTGCCACGAAAGGTATTCGAATAAATAGCTATACTCCAGCATAAGAAAGGATGGTGGTTGGAGTAAGGCAGTGATATTACACGACAATGATCTAAATTTTGTATGAAATGTTCTTAATTGGTGTAAAAGTCCTATCTAATTTAAGTTCCGTAGTAGAATATCAACCGACCTCAATTTTGATCACAACTTTCTATTTTATGTGGAAGGCCTCGCCCTGACAGTATGGATGCAGTGTTGATATTAATCAGAAAAACCTTTATTACTCTTAAGTTGTTTTCCAACTTCCAAAGTCTATTATTTGCTTAAGTTCTCATAAACATTGAAGTTCATCCATAATGGAAATTGTCAAGTTCTCATGTTATTGACTATCACTATTAAATTAATTGTCACAGAGATTTTATATTTCTAATAAAGTGCTAATTAATCTGCAGAATTCTGAAAAAACAAGTATCTCTTAAAAGGTATCTTCCTTCAACTTTTGGGATATAAAATCTTTCTGAGAATTTGCTGAAGAGATCTACTCAGAATGATGATCGAATTCTGTCTGATGTGCTCTGCATGTGCATTTATTTATACGTGGCATGCGAAGTGGGTGGGGGATGAAAAATGAAGATGGTCATGGGACCAACAGAAGATATAACTCATGAATACCATGATATAAATCAAGAGAAATAAAGTTCGAGTGTAGACTTATCCTAGGATCAAGCTGTCCAGCTTACTTATACTTTCTAGAAGTCATCAGGACATTTTGTCTATTCTAAATAGAATGGTTGCTTTTGACAAGCTGGATATCATACTTTTATGGTTATATTTATTTTTAAACAACATTTGTTTGACAACTTCTTCACTCTTTATGCTTGATTTTTTTTGTGTGTGTGTGAGAGAGAGCGGGAGGGAGGGAGGGAGGGAGGGAGATGATCTGTTTCTGTTGTTTAGTTAGGAGCTATCAACTAACTGAAAATTAATAAGAATCGAAATGGACGTGACTCTACAATGTAAAGAGCTCATGATAGAGAACTATACTTATAGAAGGTGCATTTTTTTGTGCAATATTTTGCTTATCACTTTTGGGCTTCCCATAATTAGAATGATAACTAATTTGATCTTCCATGTAGGAAAGATTTTTTTCTTAAATATGTTAATTTTCCATTGTTCCCTGCATGTTTGCAATTAAGTTATTCAATTTTCGTTGGACTCCTTTGTTGGTTGTTGCAATATGATAACCACAATAATCAAGAGTTGCCCTAATTTTCTTTGATTATCTCTAAGTAGATTTTGGATGGAAATAACTTAGGATTTTTTTTTTCCTCATTCTAGACAAGGGAACTTATTGCAGAGATCGAGTTACTTGAAGAAGAAATAACAAATCGTGAGCAACATGTTCTTTCTCTCTACAGAAGTATCTTTGACCAATGCATTAGTGGGCCATCATCAGCACAAAGTTCAGGCATGGCTTCTCCTGCTCACACAAAAAGTGGAGCAAGGAAGCACCCAAGCATAATATCAAGTGCATTTTGCTCCTCAAAAAAGTTCCCCTTGCAACCCTTTCAGCTTTTGGCTTCCATAAAAGAGTCTGGGAAAAGTAATCCATTGCTCAAGCCCAAGGTCAGACGTGAATCACTGTCAAGTGAAAACTTGAATGCCGGTTTTGGTAGCAACTCCTCAGATCCTAAGAAGGTATGGTATGTGTGACATGTCTATAGCTCTTACCATATTATGTTCCACTGCTGCTTGTACCTAGGGATATTTAAAAAGCAATCACCATTTAGTTATAACATGTCAGTGCATATATCAACGTTAGCAAGATTTACTGTATCATGTATTATGCCAGTATCAGTCAGCATTTTCTTACCTACAAATTTTGCTTATGTTGGTTCAATTTTTGCTATGTTTCACTTCTCCAATCATTGGACCTTCTCTATCTCACCCTTTTTAAGACATTCTGCTAATGCCATAGGTTGATGAAATATTTTATCGTTGATTTCAATTCCATGTTAAGCTAAGGACTCTTCATGCAATCTCAATCTTTTTGCATAGGACTTCTGGTTATAGTGCACAAGGAGAGGTACACCAAAAACTTGTAGCATAATGTCTTTCTCATTTTAAGAAACATGATGTGATGAAATTTATGCGGTTGAACAGTTGTTGCTTGCTGTCAAGTGCAACTAGATGAGGACATTGTTGCTGCAGATATAGACCTTAGCTTATTGATATTCAAGCTTCCTTGCAAGCATGGGCTCATTGTGGGATCCTTCCAAAGAACAGATTCAGGCTTGAACCTTGACATCAGCTCGAACACTCAGATTATCCATCAATATAGGAGCATAGAATTGGCATTTGCCATTTTGATAGTGCCACATAGCAATTGGAAGCTTTAAGAATTAAGACCGTAATGATGTGAGATAGCTTAACAATAGGCCAATTGCATGTAGGGGGTATACATTTTTGAATGTTAAGAAGACGAATCAAAGGATACATGAAAAATCACATGCCCTTGCTTGGTTGTGGAGAAGTCACATCCATGTGAATACATTACATAATATAAGGATAAGGACACTGAACCTTTTTTTATGCTTTGCATATTCTTTTTCCATCTGTGATCCAGCTGAGCATTTTTGAGACTTGTAGGCTCCATAACACGTGGAATAGATGATAGCAAGTTCCTCATTGAAAGACAGAAAAGCATTGTAAGAATATGATAGATGACTATTAGTGCAAAACCTTCTAGAAGTTGTATAAACATCCCATATCAGAAGCAAGATTGGTCCATCTCTGAAGTCCTCATTATAAAAATACTAGTTTAAAATCTCCCAGCAGAGGGAAGCCTAAATTTTTTAGAGGTCTCATAGCTAGTCATAATTTCTACTTGTATTTTCAGGGTTCAGAAATCTCTGTTACAAACTACTACATCTAAACAATTTATGGCTCTAATATTAGATATTTTTGTTCTTGACTAGTTTCCAGCTGCCAGGAGGAATTATTTGGCTCGCACTCTGAAAGACCATCTCTACGAGTGTCCAAGCAAAATATCTGAGGAATTGGTTAGATGCATGGCGGCTATATATTTTTGGGTACGTAGTGACTCATTCGAAAAGCCTGAAAAAGGCCGCTCGCCCTTCCTGTCAAGATCATCTACCAGTGTTATACTTCCTCGAAGAGGTACTGCAGATGAGCAGCAATGGTCAAGCAGATCCACAGTGGAAATATCTTCAATATCGCTAGACAAGATCCAATTTTCGAGTGCATCATATGCAATAAATAATTATAGGTTAGAACAGAAAATAGAGAAAATAATTTCCTGTGCTATTCTTTCATTCAAATCATTCAGAACTGCCTAAAATGTTTAGTCTTTTCTTTTGTTATTGTAGGCTGCTGGTGGAACAACTGGAGAGAGTAGATGTGAGTGTGTTGGAAAGCAGTGCCAAGTTGGCATTTTGGATCAATATCTACAATTCTCTCATTATGCATGTGGGTCTCATATTTTACAAATTGATGAATCTCAGCTTATATATCTTGGATGTAATTTGTATTTAGTCGACTAATTTCAGGCATACTTGGCTTATGGAATCCCCCATAGTTCTCTGAGAAGGATTGCTTTGTTCCATAAGGTATGAAAGCCTATTTTCATGCCATAATTCAGAGCTCTCTCAAAGAAATGTGCACCTCCCTGGATCAATCGGATGCGATACTGTGCTAACTGACATCTTTTAACGATACATATTTCTTCATTAGCCAAGCAGAATATGATTGTGTTTTCCATTGTCTTCCACTTAAGAGTTAAAATATGCAGCTGTTATAATTCTTTGGATCCTGAAATTGTTTATTTACTTTTAGTTGAAAGGCCCTGTTTTCAGAGTCATCACCAAAGCTGTCCCGAATGATTCTTATGTAATAGAACATAATGAACTGTATAACTTCTTTAACATACTTTTTCAAACTTCGAATAGGCACCATCTTGTTTACAATTTATGGATTATTTCTACATCTAAGTTATTAAAATGATATTAAAGCTATTTTTCCTTTATTTTTTCCTACTTATTTGCATGAGCTGCTTTTTGCTGAAGTGATACTAGAAAATCTTTTTGGATGTCTATTTTCTTCTCTTCTCTTTTCATTTCATTTCTTTTTTATTTTTGTTTTTACTATTCAATTGGTTCTTGCAGGCTGCTTATAATATTGGAGGACACATCATCACTGCCAACTCCATAGAGTACTTCATTTTGAGCTGCCGTACACCTCGAATTGGTCGTGTAAGCTCAACTTCTTTCATTTATATATTCAGTGAAATAATTTCACCTAAACTATCTGAATATGTGATTTTTCTTCCATGGGGACTGCATCCAGCAAGATTTATTTATATTTTTCTATCATGTTCTGGCTTGTGTCTTTTGCATTGCGTCAAGCGACGTTTAATGGCAGCTTTATCATTGCATTGTGTCTTTTGCTGATGTGTATCCACATCTCTCTAATTTTTTCAACTTTTTTGTTTTTTTTAGTGGTTTGAAACTATACTCTCAACTGCAATGCGGAAGAAATCTGGCGAAGAAAAGCAGCTCCTTGGGTCAAAATTTGGTGTCAATGATTCCCATCCACTTGTTCTCTTTGCCCTATGTACTGGAGCTTCTTCTGATCCTATGGTAATCTCCAACTCTTTCAAAAACATGCACCAACATCAAATTCACAAATCTCTTAAGCAGCTCTTATCACGTTGCAGCTGAGAGTCTACACTGCAAAAAATGTAACGGATGAGTTAGAGAAGGCCAAGAAGGAGTTCCTTCAAGCCAATGTGGTGGTCAAGAAATCAAGGAAGATTTTTCTACCAAAGATTCTCGACAGATATGCCAAAGAAACCTGCATAGGCTCCGATGATCTTCTTATCTGGGTGTCTCAGAACATAGATAAGAAGTTGCAGGAGTCAATCCAGAAATGCATAGATTCAAAGAACAAGAGAAAAGCTTCCCAGGTTATTGAATGGTTACCATACAGCACAAGATTTCATTATGTCTTTGGGAAAGATTTGACAGAAAAACCTTGTTGGGTGGAAATTTCTTGCCAATGATTCAGAAGTTAGTAAATTCTGTAACAATTTCAGGCCCAACTACTACATGTTGAAAAGCTAGATATCAAACACTGATCTGTGTGCATATTCCTTGCTGTCTCATTGGGCGCAGTCTGAGAGATTTTTCATCTTATCTATGGCTTAATTTTTTAAGATTGTGTTTGGTGCATTACCAGAAAATTTGAATTATAATTTCTACAATCTGAATAGCTTGTCAGTAATATTGATTATTAAAAATTTTGATTGACATATTTGATATGAGAATCAGGTTATTGATAATGTAACATCAAATTTTTTAAATATTTTTAAATCAAATTTATTAAAAATCACATCTCATGTAATTTTTTTTAATTTTTTTAAATAAAAAAATATATTATATATTATAATATATATTATATATTATATTATATATATAATATATTGTATTATATTATATATAATATTTTTTTTTCTTTCGCACACCATAACCCCCCAACCTTCGATTGCTCCGCCCCCGGCCCTTCAACAGTGCGTCTCCTGCATTGTCCCTACCTCCCGGCCGTCCGTGCCATCTCTTGTATCGTCTTTTGACCCTCCGACGAATCCACACCTCGTGCTTTCCGTAGTCATTTTCACCTACCTGCATCGTTGCCTCACTCGCGCCATTGGTCCCTTGCACCCCATCCTCTGCGGCCTCCCGTGTCGCATCCTGGCCATCCGCACTGTTCGTCAATCACTCGTGTTGCCCCTGTAGTCCCTCGATGAGGGCTATACCGTCGTGCTCTCTTTCTTTTTGAACGATCAGCTGCTCGCATTGCCTCCACAGCTCCTCGGTGAGGGCTACAATGGTGGTCCATCGATTGGTTGGTTTTCAGACATCGTTGGTCAGATTTGTAGAAGTGGGCGTTAGTTTTGGCTCCTCCTCTTTTCGCTGTCTATTGTGAAGAAGAAGACCGTGAGATTTTTTGAAGATATTTTTATTTAAAAAAATATTATCATATTATCAAATATATGATAATCTGGATAGTCATCTCTCTTTAAGATAATACAAATTACCTCCTAAGAGGTAATCCGAATTGTCAGGACGATCTTGATTGCCATTTAAAAAATATATCAAATACAGTAATATAATGGATTTATATTAAATTGCTGGTAATCTATGTGGTGGGCTCATATTAAATTGCTGATAATCTGGATAAATTATCAGCTATCAAACACAATCTAATAATTTTTATTTATTTTTTAAAAATTCCATCAATATCCATGCCGGTCTATATTCTACATGCACCCATCGTCTAAGCTTGTGCAGTTTTCCCATCAAATTGGAGGTCCTAAAACTTCTTGTCATTGTACGAGACTATCCTAGTTAGCGGACTCATGGTTCACATATTGACCTCCGGACTCGGTGCTTCCATACCTACCAGGTCCTATTTCGACTCGATGATGTGGTGGGTCCACTTTCGAAGGTTTCAGCAAGTACGACCCAAGAAACTGAATGGCGAGTTATTGGGCCCTCGGCAATAAAAGTCCATACGATTTTTACCGAAAAAAAATAAAAATAAAAGTCCATACCATCACAGGCTGTGCAACCAAACCATAGGAACCTGACGGTCGGACACACCCTTTGGTTGCAGGCGGTACAAGATGGGGCCCCTTTACCAATGGGAGGGGTTTACTTGGGCGTGTCTTAGACTGGGTGCATCAGACGTTTTTTTTATTCTTCCATACTTTTCCTTGCCAGAGTGACAGGAGAAGGACAGGACACCTACCAAGCCAGAGGAAGAGGTTCGGCAGTCCCCGAAGCAATCCATAGCCTCTCTATCTTGCTAGCCAAAAAAGCATGATTGGTATTCAATTATTCAAACCACAGGCCTATGTATTTTGCACACCAACCGACCATCCGATCATGCCTCTGTATCTGGCCTCCGTATTGCATGCACCAGATGCAATTAGACTGCATCAAATCCTATTAGGACCAGCATTGCTTTTGATAGTTCAAACTCATTATCATTTTGCTGCTGTTTCGCATCTGTTATACTATCAGATAATATCGATCTTATTTGAAAAAAAAAATAATGTAAAAATAATTTTCAAAATGAAAGAAACTAAACAAGAACAAAAAAAATCCATCGAAGAAAGGATAACACAGCATGCTATCCTTTATATTTCATCAATTCTTGATTGCATACTATCCACCGTGCATATGCTCCAAGATTTGCTATGATTCATTTGGTTTGCCCTGAATCATCCGGTGCATTCAATAATTTTTCATCTATCTAACACTTCGCATCCATCCATACACCAAGCAGTGTTCTCATTAGAATTATTTTAAATATTTTTATGTATCTTATTGAAATTGAATTTTTAGAGAAATCAATTTTTGGTTCTTGATCTTATTGCTGTTTAACAACGAGCATCCGACTAATTTTTATTGTATTTTAGTTCTTGCCATGTAATTATATCCATTTGTAATTTGTTTATCATTCCCTTGCTTATAATTATATGCAAATTTTTGTGGATATACAACCTTAGAGTTCCTTTTATTGTGAGATTTAGCATTTGGACTTTGCATTTTTCTTCAATATTTCCACAATGACAAATGCTGGCTCTCATTAACAAAAAAAAATTCCATATATAACTCCTCGAAAGCATATTTGTCACATATGTTGGTTGCTAGTACAAGTATTTAGACATTTTTTAATAGCTAGAAACTTCCGTCCAATTGGTAGAGATTATGGATTCGAATGTTGCAGATTGGATGGCCAAAACATCTGAGATCAATCATACGTGTATAAAGTTCTATATATAATTTGAGACATAATATATAATTGGGGCTACTTTGCACCTAGTCGTATCTCGGCTTTTATATGAACCAGTTGCTAATGAATAAAAAAATTGGAAAATAAAATTTTACTTCAGGAGAGTCCTTAATTGTTAAATTACCGGGGAAACAGGGTTTTTCTTTTTCGTTTTTTTTTTTTAAAGAAAAAAAACGAGGGAAACAGGGTCTAATAATTTCATGTGTCACGTGTGGCTAGGGAAACAGGCTTGGGATCCTGCAAGCAAGTCAAAAAACGCTTGCATCATCTCGCACGTGCGGAAGGAACGATGCGGGGTCTTTCCGTAATTATCCAACAAAAGCATGTGCCTTTCCGGCCGCTCTCCTCACTCAAATGTCGTCCTTACTAAATTCGCCCCCATTCTCACAGTCTCGTCGCTTCGATTCGTCAACGTGTGCGAGCGAGCTTGAAAGGAGCGAAAGAAAAGGGCTTTACGTTTTCTCCGCGTTTGCCCCGAAACCGCCCTCCGATCCGCCGGAGAATTCTTGGAGACCCGCCGGAGAGAGTCGCCGCCGCCGTCCGCCGCGTCGGAAGCATATGTCGGGGGGTCGCGGTGCTAGGGTTTGGTGCCCGGAGGGGAGCCTTCCGATGCCAATCGAGTCCCTTGGGAAATGAGCCTGCGGATCGCCGTAAGATTTGGGGTTCGGACTCTCGACAGCCAAGCTTTCGTCTCCGGATGGAGGGTGGTGGATGCCTAGGCACACTCTTTCTGGTACTTGTGCCTCTTTTCTATCTTTTTACCGCCTCTCACTCTTCACTCCACTTGCCTACTGTTTCACTATTTCTGACAATTCGGTGGTTTGGCGCGGAAGAAAAATTAGGATGTTTCATTTGCTCGATTCCAATGGTATGTGGTGGGAATCTTTACCCTTGTTGTCCTTTGCGGTTATCCGTTCTTGAAAATTAGGGTTTTTTTTTTTGAAATTGTGCGATTTTCTCTGTGTATTGAGCTTATTTGAATGAAGCGATTATCTCGGCTTAGGGTTATTCTGTATTGCGTCCAGAAGTTTGGTTTTTGATTCGTTTTGGACTGATGGCTTTACTGCTCTTTCTTTGTTGCTTTTAACTCGATCACTTTTCAGGTAGAAAATAGGGTTACTAAGACGTACTTCATTGCAATAAATTTGGTCTTGGATGACCCTGAATTTCTTTCCTCTTGCGCGCGCGCGCTACATATGAGTAAATTATTTGTTGGTATTTTGACCGTTAATTCCCTGGTTTCACATGACCTCCATCCAGTAGATTAGGCTGAAAGTATATTTAGCTCACTACGGAGAATGCTTTCTGGTGAACCAGAAAGTATACTACGGGGATTAAGGTTATGTCTAGTTGCTGAATACAGTATTGTTGATGATACGTTAGTTAATGTCCTTAATGCCCTTGATTTCCGTTTTATGTGTCTCTAGTGCATGAGAACCATGGGATGATCAGTTACAACTTACAATTAAGTTTCTGGTCTGAACTAGACTGAAGTGCATGATGAGTTGAAGTTACATCATCCAGGCTGAAAGATATATGTGTCTGGGTTTTTTTGTTGCTGAGCTGATCCCAAACCGATTTCGATCTCACAATGTAGGCTGCTAGGTTTGAAGTTTTTAATTAATTTTACTTGTTTAATGGGAACAGTAGATGGCTTAATAATTTGGCATTTGTCATCAGGCATTTCAGTTCAAAAATTTTGTGCACCTGCTAATTAAATTACCAGCTGGTTTCCATTGCTAGAACGACCTGAACATACTTTGATCGATTGAACAGTGTTAACATGGATGCAGTTAGGTTAACTAGTTAGTTTTGAGGCTTATACAAGTAGAATTAGTTGACAACAGTGTTATATGGACATGTCATTTTAGGAATACCTGGAGATGTTCTCATGTTTCATCCATCTTTTAAGTTTTAAATTTTTTAGGGTTCGAATCAATTCCAGCTTCTCCATATCATTATTGCGTCAACCCTCTAAATACATTTTGTTGATTGTAGAAATTTATTGAAGTGGAAGGTATTGACACTAGTCACTAGTAGGGGAGTTAAGAGAGCAATCACGCGATTTGTTTGTTTTGCTTATCCCAAATCTAGTCAAATTAAAGTGGAATTGACATGATAAGGTTTTAAGGTGCAAATCATAACCTGAAACAACTAAATATGCCACAATTGCTTTACTTCTATATATAATCCTATTGAAGATTTATTTGCATCTGTATTTGAGGGTGATGCTTGTATAACTTTAAGTCCCCTGACCTTAGAAGCATTAACTCAACTTGACTCAATTAAGCCTTAATCCCAAACTGGTTGGGGATGGTTACACGAATCCTTTCCCTTCATTCTTGTCGATTGAGGTTCATACTTTCTGCAAGATGTTGAGATATCAAATCCGTCCTCACTACTTTCTGTCATGTGCTTTTAAGTTACCTCTGCTCATCTTTTCTTCTACATATATCAACTCACCTTTTTGTTCTGGTGCAACCCTCGATCTAAACCATCAAAGTCGTTCTTATCTCAATTTGTCCTTAACTGCTGCTGCCTCCACATCTTACGAATAACTTCGTTTCTTATTCCGTCATTTCTTGTATTACTATATATCCATCTCAACATTCTCATTTTGGCTACACTCATATTGTCTATATGTTGTTTTCTAACTACCCAACATGCTGCACCATAAAGCATTGCTGGTTGTGTGGCTGTCCTGTACAGATCTTCTTTCAATTTGGTATTTTATGATCACATAATAGCTACATTTCTCCATTTTATCAAGCTAGCTTTAATCCTATAGATGGTGGTCTCTTTAATCTCCCCTTTATTATGAATAATCGATCCCTAATGCTGAACATGATCACTCTTATAAATTTCATGATCCTTAATTATCACTCCATCTTTATCTCTATTTCTGAATTTACTGCAATTGCATTTCATGTACTCCATTTGGGTCATATCTAGTCTAAAAGCCCTGGGTTCTAATGCACTCTTTCGTAATTTTAACTTATAGTTAACCCTGACTTTAATTTCATCCACAGATTATATCATCTGTAAATAGCATGCATCGAGGAATATCACCCTGAATATGTCTTGTAAGCTCATCCATAACTAGGGCAAAAAGGTAAGGACATTGAGCAGATTCTTGGAGTAAACCTCATTTGCATCATCATCAGTAGTTCTCAAACTAGTAACCATTGCATTGTGCCAGTCTTTAATCACATTTATATATCTATGGAAACTCCTTTTATTTTTAACATGCTTCATAAGACTTTTTCAGGGACTTTACCCTGTACTTTCTCTAAATCAATGAAAATCATGTCAAGATCTCGTCTCTTTTCTCTATACTTAAACCTTCAAAGGGGAAAAATAGCTTCCATAGTCGACTTTCTTGGCATAAAATCAAATTTTTTCTCTGATATTTTTGTATCACATCTCACTTTGTGCTTAGTCACCCTCTCTCAAAGTTTGATAGGATGACTCATGAGTTAATACCACGATGGTTAGAACAATTTTGAATATCTTCTTTATGTTTATACAGTAGTACCATCATGCTCTTTCTCCTTTGGTCAGGGATCTTCCTGATATTTAAAATCTTATTAGTCAACCAATTTACTCCTATGCCACTTAAACACTTCCAAACCTCAATATGGATTCCTTCAAGTCCAACCACTTTTCTGTCAAGACCAATCACTTTTCCAGACCTCAATGTTTCAAATTTTCTTCTCACGGCATAAGTTATTTGGGTAAGTAAATGCAAATTATTGTAAATGTGATTAGTTCTACTTGGTCCAATAACCCAAGAAAGGCAAGGTAGCTGTGCTGGTAGATCTATTGGCTATATATGGTACAGACTGTAATGTAGTTCTATTACCATGGATGAAACCTGATTATCAAGTGAATACATGGGTCATAAGGGGTGCCCTTAGCACAAGAGGTGGTGATTGAGAAATTAGTGCATGTATTTCTGCATTGCCTTAGCATTTCCATTGTGGATCATTAGCAGAAGTAGGCTGTTTAAATTCGTGCATGATCAACTTTGAACTGGGATTTAACTAAATGACAATTGAAACTTTAATTTAGGTTGTGTCTTGATGAACTAGTTGGCCTGCAGTAAATACTTTTTGGAGCAAAAAGGAATAATTCGAATGCAAGACTGATTAAAAGTTGAAAACTTTTGAAGCAAAAAATATTAAACTTGAAAAATAACAAATGAGGTAAACTATAACAATAAAGCATACATAAAACTAGGGTAGTTTGCTAGTATGTGTCTGCTATTTTGGAAATATCCAGTACAATATTACTGATGTAGCTGTTCAGAGGAATTCATTATTGGATAGCATTTGTCATCTTGAACAAGGTACATAGATATCATTCAAATAACATAGTAAGATTAAATTTAAGGGGTCATTACTTGATCCAATGGTAAAAGCCTTGAGTTGCGTGATGGCATGGGTTTGAGTCTTGGGGCGATCACTTTGTGCAAAAAATGCCAAAAGTTAGGTCCATTCTTAGTTTGCCCCTCATAGGACCTTAGATTGCCAGGACCATACCTGCTAATGGCCCTTCTATTTAATGGTAAGAGAAAAATCATAAAGAAAAACCTGTAGCAGGCTGGAAATGGCTGCTGACCTTGAGTCTCCATTGCAAAATTGGGTAGTTTCACTTTCTGGAATTAATGCTAGCACACTTATGATATGCTGATGTTAGTGTGTTTCAATTTGTGTTAAAGCTTGTGTACTAATTCTTTTTCTGGAGTTACAATTCTTCACAGTTGAAACATGTTAGTGGTTGTGGTTTGCAACATATTTCAAAGCTTGTATAGACGTGTATATGCTGTTTTTACAGATGAATAGAACTGTCAGGTTTCATCACAATAATTTGAATTGCTTATTAGGTATTTTTTGGGCCAAAGTTGTTTTGGTACCTTCATAGTTCATATGTAAGTATTAGGTTGTCTACAATCTTTTGGAAGCATTTTTGCCTACCGGTTAAGGTCAACACATTGCTTGGTTTCGGCTGAAACTAAACTCATCACCCTGCAAAGAGGATCTTATGGTCCTTGTTACTTAACCAATTCTACCATGCTACTTTCTTTTTCAGTAGCATCTTGCTTTACTGTATGGATCTCTTTCCTGAATCTTATAAACATTTATGTTTATGAATCAGTTATGAACTTGTCAATGGGTAAAAGGGATGATAAAGAAATGAAATATGGCCCATGGGTAAACCATTGTCATGGAGCTGTGCCTGTCTGGATGATGGTAGGATAAGGGTTTTGTTGAAACCAATCTGGATGGTCAAGTAAATGAGGTGTGAAGAAGGCCGAACATAAATTAGGACTGTCCTACAAATTTTTTATGTGCATGTAAGTAGTTGTATAAGGTGTTTTCAATGGTTTTATGTGCCTGGTTTGTATTCTCTCAAGTACTCCATTAGCTTGAAAAAATATATTATGGATATAATTGAGCAATATCTTTTATGATTACAAGCACAGTGCATTCCATTTTCTCAATAGACTGGTGCTTGTATAGAATGACTAGAATTGTTTATACCTCTATAACTTCTACCGTAAAGCTGTCACTAAGTTTTCCAAGTAGAAGGTTTTTCATAGCTGGCCAACTTATTTGTGGGCTTACTCTGTGTACTTTACCCTGCATATATACATTTCAATTTGTTGCAGGGATTCATCCATGGATTATGATGATTATGATTTTCAAAGCCAGAATTTTCAACTAGGTGGAGAGGACAGCAGCAAATTTCCTCCAAGCTTGAGGTCATTTGCTCTACCAAAATTTGATTTTGATGAACACCTGCAGCTTAATCTGAGGTTTGACAGTTTGGTTGAACCAGAGGTTTTACTTGGCATACAAGGTCAAGAAAATAATTGGATAAAGGACTTTTCACCGGGAAGTAGTGCAATAGAATTTGGTTCAAGTGCTGCTGAATCTTGCTGCATTTCTAGGCATAATAATGTCTGGTCCGAGGCTACATCTTCCGAATCTGTGGAGATGTTATTGAAATCTGTTGGAGAGGATGAGATGGTAAACAACAAAGCTGTCATTGGAGAGGCAGATATGCATGATCAATTGAATGGGATAGATGATCAAATGGATCCCTTGATAAGACAGGATGATTCGCAGAACTCTTGCCTGGGTGATATTGTGCACTCAGGTCCTAGCCCACTGGCTGATAAGTCTAATAATATCCTTTCAGGGTCAGATAAGAATGCATTTAGGGATCAGCCTCAGGTTGAAGGTATGTCTCAAACTTCCAAGGATGAGAAATCTGAAAAAGGCAGGGACATAAGTTCGTCAGATGAGAAGTTTAACTTGGATGGAAAGGTTGTTGCTGAGCAACATAGTCCTGATAAACCTTCTGATGAAGTTATTAATGAGTTTTTTGAGAGTGTTCAGAATGATGATTCTTTGGATAATGCATTCATGAGGAAGAGCACACCTGATGATCATGGTTGTGCTCCAAGTGGAGGCACTAAAGCAAGTTCTGAATGCAGGAATACTGAAGATGACCCTGCAGCTGTATCCATTGATAAATCTGGTGTGGGTGCTGGGAAGCTGAAAAATCAGTCATTGTCAGAGCAAATAATGGAGGAAAACAAAGAGGTTGGCATGCTTGAGAAATCAGAAGGTCTCCAACCTGATAATCTTCAGAAAGCATATAACCAGATTACATGCAGAGATGGTAGAGTGGATGATCATCATTCTGAAGGCCATTCACTCAACAATGATTTTTGCAGGATAAAGGATTCTACGTGTTTGGATCCATCTATGGGCTCTTTGGTGTATCTAAATGAAGGGTGCAATGTGCCTGCATTTTCTGAGAACTCTGATGGACTATTGGAAGCTATTGCTTACCAGGGTAAGGCCTTGAACAGAGATAGTGAGACAGGTGATAAAGTTGTGGCAAACATGAATGAGAAGTCTTCTTTAGAGGTGGAAGGAGATAGGGAAATTGAGAGGCATTCTATTGAAGTCAGCAATGAAAATATGGAGAAGGTGCCTCATATGACGGAAACATCTAAAAATGTCAGCCATAATGAAACTAAATTTCTTTCTAAAGATGATGACTTTCATGTAAGTACTGTGCCAATTAAAAACACAAATGTCACTCATTTTGGAGAGGAAAAAAAACTTGCTTCTTTTAAGGAAGTCATTGAAGAAAAGCAAAATCTTGAAGACCAGTTATCTGACAAAAACAACAATGATTCTCATAATTCTAAACCCATTGTCATAGAAAAGAGTGTAGAGGATGAAGATCTTATACATACTACAGAGGAATCAAGTGTTACATTGAGTGCTTCAGAAGATGCTTCATTAAAAGCATCTCCTTTGCCTGCTTTACAGCATGATGCAGAAGTAAAGGTCTTATCTTCCACTCATGACAAATCAATTGAGATTAAAAAAGCTTGTATTTCAGAGGTTGAGTCTAATGTTGATGTTGTGATTCCTCCGGATATTTCTGCTATTGGAAAGGAATACACAGCACCATCCATTGATTCATGTGGTGCAAATTTTAGAGCTGACACTTCTAATGTCACTGAGAAGATGGAAGAGGCCTCATTTACAGACCAAAATCCTGGTATGGCAACAGATGGTTCATCAGTCAGGAAACTAATTCAGGATGAATCTGGTAAATATTGCTTTTTCCCTTTCATTTTGAATACTTCTCTTTTTGATAATTGATTTAATTTTGGAGGCACAGTTCTTCATTTTTGGAACTGATGTGCATGTGCTTTTGATCAGTCGCTGATCCTGCTACAGTTGGTGTTGAGTCAACTTCACTCAATAATTCGGCTGTTCTCCACCAGTCATGTTCTGAAGATGCTCTTGCAGTTGATGTGGTTGTAGGACAGAAAGTAGCAGCTGTGTCACCTTTACCTGCATCAGAGTGTTTCCATTCTGATGAGAATGATGTGAAAATCTCAGCATCAGTTACAAGGAGTAACTTAGATTTCAAAATATCAAGTGAGACATCTACAGTTGCTGATGTAGTTCTGGATGGCTCATCACCAATAAAGATGGTTCTGGATGACTCAGGTAATCTTATCTGTTATTTTGCTAAATAATATTAGTCATGGATAAATTTAGAAATCCAATTTCTAAAATGATGGAGCTTATTCATATATTTGTGGAGCAGCTGCTGGTGGTCTTTGTTAGTTTTGAAGGGTAACATGAATTCTCAAGTATCACATGAGCATTTGTCAGATGATCCTGAACAATGTAATTTTAATATTCCATTATAAGCTGCAACTTCTTGGTCAGTCTTTTCCTGTAAAAAAATTGTGTTTCTATAGAACACGAGGACAAACTTGTGATCTATAGCTAACTTAGTCACGCATGATCATCTTGACCAGTTTGAAGGGACTCGTGTTTTCCTCTTTTCCCCCGAAGGAAAGTATGTGTGAGATTTATCTAATTTTTTTCATCTTGAGAGAATGAGGAAGTAATCTCGATGGATGTTGGCAGTGCCATAGGTGGGTAAAACTAATGAAGATATTACCTTAGTTCTTTGGGTTGGATCTGGTTGGTCGGTGGGGGTGCAGGGGGGAATAGTTATATTGTTGTTACTGTGGCAGGAAGTTCGACTCTGCTTCTTTTTTTATTTCTATCATGTAAGTATGCTTGCTTGAATATGTATCATGAATGATGGCTTCTATTTAAACAATGTTGCTTTCTTTACAGCAGAAATCACCAAGAATGATGAGAAGCAGCCGATGCCTGTACATCCATCTGCACAGGAGTGTTCTCCTGGTATATGCCAAAGTGGACAGCAAAATAGTGAAGCTAATTTAACTCCAGGAGATAATGATGATAAGCAGAATCTTGTTGGCAACTGTGAGTTGCCTTTTCATTTTAAATGTTTCACAAGTTGATAAATCAGATTTTGACGTATCAATCTTTTTGCCACTAATATCTGTTTTATGAAAGTTAGGAATTAAAAGATCATGTGTATAGATTAATTTGTCTCTATTGATTGAGAAAAAAAGAACTTGAATTTTTATTTTTGATCAAATGATAGATTAAATGTATTATATAGCAAGTTCGTACATAGACATGGTAGCTAGATTTCCTTTTGTGTACCCTAAATCGCTGTACTCACTGTTTTTACTTGACTTCCTGAATTCAAGTTAATATCGGGTGCTACATATCAAGTTCAGTATGTAGGTGGGTAGTGATGTAGATGGCTGGGTTGTGGGCAATTTTAATATTGCTTGGGCTAGGACATGTGTCAGTCCTATTCAGAATTTTGGTAATCCTTGACTGAGGCCTGTCCCACATGCATCCCTGTGTGTGGGGCATCCGTTGTAGATGCAGCTAATTTAATACAGGTGATATTTATTGTAGCATATCTATGTAGTATTATATAGTGGAAAGTCCTCATGGCTGCTGTGAACTTTCAACTCTCTCATGTGTCACCATGTGAGAGATCCTAGCACGGAGAAGGAGAAAGAAAGGAAAAAAAATAACTCTCTGGAAATTGGCTCAATCCTGAAGAAATCCTTTCCTATTACATATCTTCTCTCTCTCTCTCTCTCTCTCTCTCTCTCTCTCTCTCTGGGAAAAAGAAAAAATTATGCAATCCAAAGAAACCACAGACCATCTCAATGGACTCCTATCTCTTATCCTTTTAATCTATTTACAACTGTTCTTTATTCACTTATCATGTGCATTGCACATGCCCAGTGCTTGTCAGATAAGTGAATGCCTGTTTTTCATGTGTTGTTTTGCTGGTTCTTTAGTAAGTGTAGTTCAACAAGATTGGGCATTATGATAGTTGCCCTGCTTGCCTTGTTGCAGGTGATGCATCAAATGGCCATACAAACAGATCTCCTCAGTCCACTGTGCCTAGAAGTAATGCTGACTTGCAGCTGCTGGAACCTGGAAGTGGTATTCAGAGTTCGTTTGAGCCAAGTTGTGGTTCACCCACAGTCATCAGTTGCACTGAACATTCTCAAGGTGGAGTGGGGTATCAAGAGGGTAGTAGAGGAGGTTTGGAGCGTAGCAGTGCTGCTGCAGATGACTTGCCTCATCTATCTTCTGAGACAATAGCAAGTGCTGGTGAAGTCAAATCCAGTGATCGTGATTCTAAGGATGGTACTGCATCTGAAGATGATAGAAGCTTTACATTTGAGGTTGGATCATTAGCAGAGTTGTCAGAAAAAACCACTGCCAATAACTGGAAACCCTTTTCCAGTATGCATTCTTTGGAACTTCCTCAGGTAACTGGTTTTCTATCTCTCTCTTGAGCTAGTACAGGATCTTCTTTTTATTCTTTAATTTAAATAGCTTATATTTTATGTCTTATTGTTTTCCTGAAGACTGTAAGTCTTTTAACTATTTGTGGCTTTTGCAATCCAATTCTAAGGTCTCAAAAGAGAATTCTCAAGGTGGTCTAAAAGAATCTGAAGAAAGACGTCCACAAAGAACCACCACCAATACCACTGGTGATGTTAAAAGTGAGCAAGTATCTGGGCGTGGAACTGGAAAAGTAAGCACATCAAAAAGGACTGCGAAAGAAACTCCACCAAAGCAGGCAAAAGGAAGGGAAAGGAATACATGCAGCACCTCTCCTACCCGCGATGCTACCATAAGCAGCAACATGCGGTTGGAGGAGATGCGACAAGTCCCCAATGTTGAGAGCAGCAAGATGAAGGCTTCTTGTTCTCTGGCTGTTCAGACATCTATTTTGCCTGACTTGAATACTTCAGTGTCTAGTGCAGCATTGATTCACCAGCCTTTCACAGATTTACAGCAAGTTCAATTGCGTGCACAAATATTTGTTTATGGATCATTAATGTGAGTTGTAAGCTCTGTTTGTTGATTATTTTTATATTTATTGAGTTATTGTTAAAATGTTTTAATATGTTGCTGCAGTCAAGGTATCCCACCAGACGAGGCTTGTATGTTATCGGCATTTGGAGGAACTGGTGGGTATTTGGGCAAAACATAATTAATGAAACTTTTTAGACATGCATCTTAGCCTATTTGATTCTGATGGATCATTGCTGATGAACAAATAGATGGTGGAAGGAGTGTATGGGAGGGAGTGTGGCGTGCTGCTACAGCAAGGTTTCAGAATCAGAAATCACCTCTCAATATTTTTGAAACACCTATACATTCTCATTCAGGTAATTTTTGTCTAGAAATTTGTTTTTGTTAACTAATATATCTGATTACTATATGATTGGTTGGGGTGATTGACATTTGCAGGTGTTAGGATTACTGAGCAGGCAACAAAGTCCAGTCCACTTCAAAGCAAGGCCTTCAGTACCCCTGCTAGCCAAAGTGGCATCAAGGTTGTGCCTTCAAGTACTGTAAATTCCACAATGTCTCTGCCATCGCCTTTGTGGAGTATTTCTTCTCATGATGCCTTAGCTTCTAATGTACAAAGAGGCACACGTCTAGACTTTAATCAGGCTGTATCTCCCTTGCATTCATATCAATCTTCCCAATTGAGGCAATATACAGGCAACACTACACCATTGTTTTCTCTGACCCCTCGTCCTGGTTCCTGGGTTGTTTCATCACAAAGTCCAACTTTAGATGCTAGCTCACAATATTCTGCAACACCTGTTGCCGAAACAATTCGAGGAACACCTTTGAGAGATTCAGCTACACCCCATGCCTCCAATGTGCAGCTTGCGTACCCGAATACTTTGCTGCCTACTCAGGCTCCTATGAGTGTTTCTGCAACATCTGTTGTGCAGGTTGAAAGCCAAAATAAGTCGGCAATTTCTGCAAATACGAGGAATGTATCTAGTGCTCAGAAGTCCAGAAAGAGGAAGAAGGGTTCAGTGCCTGAAGAGCTTGGGCCAATGTTTTTGGCTTCTCAACCTCAAACCGAACCTGCTTCCGCTCCTGCTGTTTCTAAGCATCTACCAACTTCTGGAGGCTTCCCTTTATCCACTGCATCTGGCAGTCTTGTTTCAGCTTCATCTCACATTACCTCTCCTGCTCATTATCAGATAGTTGGCAGTGGTAATGCTGAACAGAGGGTCATCATTTCTGAGGAGACGTGCAATAGAATTGAGCACTCAGAACTGCAAGCAGAAGCTGCTGCTGCTCATGCTGCTGCTGCCTTCCGGCACAGCCAAGGAATATGGAGTCAGTTAGCTGTCCAAAAGAAATCTGGCTTGGTTGCAGAAATTGAAGAGAAACTTATATCTGCAGCCGTTGCAGCTGCAGCAGCTGCTTCTGTTGCAAAAGTGGCTGCAGAAGCTGCTAAGGTTGCATCTGAGGCTGCTTTGCAGGCTAAGATGGTGGCAGATGAAGCTCTGAGTTCTGCCAAAACAGGACATCCTGGTCAAAATTCTGAAGCTGGCCTTGATGTAGGAAAGGATTTGGCAAGGTTAACTCCTGTTTCAATCTTGAAAGGCAAGGACAAGATCAATGGATCTAGTTCTATCATTTCTGCTGCACGAGAGGCTGCTAGAAGAAGGGTGGAAGCAGCTTCTGCTGCCACAAAACGAGCAGAGAACTTAGGTGCCATATTGAAAGCTGCAGAACTGGCTGCAGAAGCGGTTTCACAGGCAGGAATGATCATTGCGATGGGGGATCCCTTACCATTTACTATCAGTGATTTGGTGGAAGCTGGTCCTGAAGGTTATTGGAAAGTTCAACACACAACCATTGAGAAACATACAAAAACAAATGGCTTGCACCAAGAGGAGAATTTGGGTATGCTTGTGCCTGGTGATCATGACATACCTGTTAAACAATCTACTAAGCGATCATCAGGTCATAGAGAGATACAGAAAATTACCGATGAAGAGGGAATAACTTCCCGTAGTGATCAGGCCACACAATCAGAGGAAAATAACATAGGTATGCTAAACTTGCAATCTTTCAAAAAATTGTGATTACTGCAGATGGAATATTGGAAGACTTCAATTTGGTTGATATTTGGGCTTTCTCTACAATTAGGAATCACATCAGTAACTGTTCCAACTGATAGACTTGAAAGAGATTCTGGGGCAAGTAATCTTAAAGGAAATAGCATCCAAAAGGGAACTCTTGTTGAGGTATAAGCTTATTCTTATTGTAATTTTGCTCTTCCAACCAGCATCACTATAGAGTTCATAATTTCTGCATATGGTGTTGAAGGAAATGAAAATCCTAAATTTCTTGGAAGAAAGAAAAATTTGTTGGAAATACATATACATTTATGTGAGGACCTATGTTAGTTTAGGAAGACATGGTATTTGCAGATGTGTGCATAGAAACATAACAGAACATTTGAGATTTATCGACATTCCTTTGAGTCCTGTGTGATAGTGTTTGAAAGAGATAAGATTGCTTTAAGTATGGAGAAGTAATTAAGCAATTTAGACACAATTTTTTGTAATGTCTACACAATGTGCCATTAGAATACAATTCTTAAGGTTTTACTTTAATAAGAAAAAGACAATTTTGGGAATAAGTTAATAGACAAGCGGACTCAAGTCATTTATTTTAATATAATATGGATAAATTATTCAGCAATTTTATTCATCTGTCCCAAAACATGCTTCGTAGTTTAAGAACTTCAACCAGCAACTCTACTTAATGATGAATAATTTTAACTGAAAGTTGGAAATAATTGGTATGTCTTTCACTTGTGAGTCATATACGTTCTGGCTTTAAGACATTAGTGGGAGAGGTAAGGACTTATAACCTGCACTAGCTGACTAGGTCTAGGCAGCTTGCTTGATTGCATGCTAAGAAGCTAGGCCACCTGGGCTGGATGCCTAGGTGGTTGGACCCTGTGTGACAAGTGGCCCACCTGAGTGTGGCTGCTTCTGAGGTTGCTTGGGCTGCAGCATCTATTTGTTTTTTCTTGTTTATCTCATCTTTTCTGATATGTTTTTAATTTTGCAATCTGGTAGGAAGAAATGTTTCCTTTGTTACTCTTAGTTCTTGTACGGCCTTTGAAATTTCCACAAGGATTACTTGATACTTTTATTTTGAATATTTCAGGTTGTGGCTGGTGAGGATGGTCACAGAGGGGTTTGGTTTTCTGCACAGGTTCTTGATGTTAAAGATGGTAAAGCATTGGTCTGCTACAATGATCTTGTTCCCGATGAAGGTAAACAGCTGTTTTTAAATGGCACCAGATACATCTTTGTTGAGGAGAAAACTATTGGGTATCAGAATCCTCTGATTTATGAGAATTTAATATTGGTTTCATAAATTAATTGAAGCTACTCCATTCTGCATCTTTGATTATATAAGTGGACTATCTCCACTCCCTTGTCGTTGGTTTGTTTTTATCACTAAACCACTTTCGTTGTATGCAGGCTCTGGTCAGCTGACAGAGTGGATACCACTTGAGAGTGGAAAAGATAAAGCTCCTAGAATACGTGTTGCTCATCCTATAACTGCTGTGAAACCTGAAGGAACAAGGAAGCGGCGTAGAGAGGCTGTGGGGAATTATGCTTGGGCAGTTGGAGATAGGGTAGATGCATGGATACGGGATGGGTGAGCATGCTTTATTGTATTTCTTGATTTTGCTCTATTTGGTTAACTTTGGGATCATTGGAAGTTGGTGATCATGCCTCAACTTTCATGGTCTTCATTTTTGCAATTCTAAATTGTGGTCTCCTCATCTTTAAATTTTTAAATATTTTTGTTCAGAACTTGTTCCATTTTCCTTTTTAGTTGTGCATCTGACATGGATCTGCTGCCAATGTCATATTTCTCTTCATTTAGACTTTGTCCTTGTCCAAGGACATCTTGGAGGGTTCCCATGATTGAATAGGTTTATGCTACATTGGTTACCATTACCTGCCAATATGATTTCTAGGTACTGTGGTTGTTCCCCGTCTCATGCCTGAAGTTGACTCATCTAAGAGTTTGGTGCCATTTTAAGAGAGCTAATTCAGGTTGAATGCTGGTTTGTAAAATGTCTTCAAACTTTAGTGGACTATTATTTGATCCATAAAGACAATGCATCTAGATGGAGAAGTCCTGTTGTTAAAGTTCCATTGTTTTTTTTTTCCTTTCAAAATTTGGGCATGCACTTTTCACTGTTTTAAAAAATAATCAGGTAAGCAGAGCTTTCTGCCTTTTTTTTTTTGCTTCCTCTAATTACTCAAATTTTTGTTCTTTTTTGTAATGCTTAATTTGGGTGGGCGTTCTTCTTGTTTTCTTTTTCCCTTCTGAATCAGATAATGAGAAGTCTTCTTTTATCCAAATAACCAGAACACAATTCTATTTTCTGATACCTAATTTTTGTTTAATTAACAAATAAAGGGCTGCATGTTTTGGGTTGGTATTTAAGAATTCTTTTTCATTCATTGTCATTAATGGTCATTTCTCTGGTAAATCAATCCTTACCAGTCATTTCTCCTTAATTCAATATAGATTTTCTTAAATCTGACTTGTCAGTCTCATGACTCATAAACAAAACTCAGATAATTTTTTTTTTGATTCCAATATGTATGTGTATGTGTTCAACTGTGCATGTTTACATGGCATTTATCTACTTCAACATTTTGTTTTAGTATCAGATCCTAAATATCCTCACCTAATTTTGTGTTTGTTTTTATGCTCAGTTGGTGGGAAGGGATTGTCGCTGAGAAGAGCCCAGGCGATGAAACAAAGTTGACCGTCCATTTTCCAGGTGCATCCCTTGAAGATGTATTCCAGATGCCTTAATATGCTGGCATCTGCCCTTCTTTTTATATGATTTGAGTAGGTGTTAAACATGCACACATAACCAATTTTTCTCATATAGTATCTTTTTATGACTTCATGCAAACTTATATCCGATAGGAAATAAGAAACTTGCATATATGTACCGCCAAAATCTGAAAAGCGGTATATGCCCCTTGTGGTTAGATGACATCCTCTTGATAGTAATTTTGCCATACTATCTTGACATTTTATCTCCTCAAGGATTCTTTTTTTAAATGCTATTTAGATAGTGTTTGGTGACTTAATTTGCATATTAAAAAGAGGAAAATCCATTTTTCATTACTAGCACAAAATTCCAAATGTTTGCCTTTAAATATTAAAAAAAAAAATCAGTTTTCAAATGAGCTAAATGGACAAGCTGAATTAAATTTTTAAACCTAGCCAGATGAAGGTTTTAATGACAAAATGATAGGAACGGTGCATTTGGTAATATCGGACTGTTGGTAGGATATAAATGCACTATCAACTTCTTGAAGGGTGAATAAGCAAATAGCTGATTTTTGAGGCGTCCATATGGCAAAAAAACCCCTAAAAATAGTATTCTGGTTATAATTGTGTTGTCATGTTTTTCCTAAGAACATATTAGCCTGCCATATAGTTTTTCAAGTTATAATGGTGGAGCATTGAGAATCTTAAACTATGGGATCAAAGGTTGCAAATCCATCAGAGTGGTTTGCTTCAGTTGCAGAGAACCACAAACTAGAGTCCTGTGCACCAGAACTGTTAAGTCCATCCTAAGAAGCAAGCAATCTAATGGACAAATCCAAAGCAGCCATTTGATCTTATGATCTAATGCCCCAGAACTGTTAAGATGGACTGGTATCATCATCAGGCATTAGTGCACACTGTAGATGGAGGGTTGTTGTTGTGGAGTCGCCAACCCAGCCATAGTGGGACCAGACAGCTTTCATGTACACGTAACCAACACCCCAAAGCATTTCCTTTTGAGCTCCCAGTCGGACTAAACTTGATGTAAACCAAATGGAACTAAAACTATATATTTTTATAAACCAATTAATACTAGATTACAGGAAATTATGGCATGCTACATCAGAAGACACTAGATTTAACTCATCCTTCTAAGAATTAATAATCTAACATTGAATAATACATGTCTATGGTATTTAGGGGTGGTTTGTTTGTCTCCAATCCAATTGTATGCAATTGGAATTGCAAAAATTGGCATCTGGGCTGCACTTGGAATTGCAAAAATTGTTTCTGTTGGATCGTCTGTAATTGAAAACTGCAAATTCAATTGCATCTGTTTGATTATATGGTAACCTTGCAAATGATGTTGTCAGGTTACCCCCCCTTGGAAATAGCAAACTGTTTACTTTTCTGTTATACTATAATAATTGTTATACTATTTCATAATTATAATATAACAGTAATTACTACAACTTTACACCATTATAAAATAATGTGGTATGTCACAACAATTAGATATATTATTGCAATTATAAATATATATTTATAATATATTATTATAATGACTAATATTAATATGATAATGATTATTATTATATTAATAAAAATTATAATAATCACAATAATAATTAAATTATATTTTTATCATCATAATAATTATATTATTAATATTATAATAACAATATTTATTTGGATTATAATAACAATATTACAAAATTTATTTGGATTATAATATTTTTATAATATTATAATAAAAATTTATATTTTATAGTTTCTGTTAAAATAACTAATATATTTGATATATTAAAATTATATAATATTGAATTTCAGTCATTAGAATGTGGTTAGGGGATTCTTTCAGGGTTTGCTTCCTATTGCAACATATCTTGTAACTGGAAATGCTGCTAATTTTGTGTGCAGATTCTATTACAAGATCTGAGTCCATTTTTGCAATTCAAATGCAGCTTGTAGAATAGTTGTTTTGGATCAAAATATGCTGATCCTAATCGAGCACTTGGATTATTTTTGGAAGGGATTGGACGATCTTATTTTGGATTGCATGATCCAAATTGTGGATCACCTAATCCACTTAAACAGGCTGTGCACTGCTCATGAACTGATGCCAGAGCATTTTCCGGAACTTTTTTTGTTGATTTTATTTTTAGATTGGCATTTTTCCGATTGCAAGTATAATTTATTTTGCTAATTTTGTTTTATCCTTTCAAAGAGCTCTATTTGAATTCAAATGGGAGTATAATAAATGACCAGCCAGTTGTTTATCATAGTAATAATTTATCAGCTACCTACTTTCTTAGTCGAAGAATTCTAGTCCATTTCAATTCAAGATCTGGTTCATTCGGTGATGGGTGAGTATCGGTTGACTGTCTATGTAGTATATTAGGAGGCCTTACATGATAAGGAAAGGAGTCAGTGGAACCTATCAAACAATCTATATCCAGCTGCAGGGAGTACATTGGACTGACATTTTTTTCTGAAGAAGATTAGTAAATTAACTTTCTGCAAGCCCTTTGTTCTCTTCTCCTCTTTCTTATTATTCTATTTTATATTAATCTCTTCCCCTTCAGCTCTTCTCATCCTTGTTTTCTCATGTTAAGAAAACTTAACTCTGGGATCTTTCTTTCATGTGCTAAATACTGCTGTTAAACATCTTCTCGCTGATAATCAGATTTCTCCTCTTTCTTATGACTTGTTGCTTGCTTTTCAATTTTTACATTTCTTATACTTCTTAAGAAATTCTTAAGAAATCTGAAAACCACCTTCTAGTCCACTACCCAATCTGATCCACCCCCTTCTACTGTTTATGATCCCATCCTGATCTTAACATGGTGGATGACTATGAACTTTTGTGGTGAAGCCTATGCATAGCTAATCAATAGAATTGCATAAAATATCGTCTTTGATAAAATTTTGTTTCTATTTTCCAAAACATATTTGTAGCAGCTGTTAAACCAGCATGTGATTAACTTAGCAAGGGTAATTAATTCACAATGTGGATGAAATTAGGAAGAAATTTGTGAAAATTCCTCTACTATGATCAGCTGTCTGCTTGTCAAGAAATTATTTAGAAGGTTCTTAAATGATATCCTAGCCCTTTGAGCAGAACTTTCAATCAGCTGCTTGTCACCATGAAGCCCATCAAGCAGCTGATTGGTTGTTCAGGGAGGGAATGTACAGCATGAAGTTCACTGTTTGCTGAGTGATTTCCCAGCAACGTTCCCTGACATCCAGAGATGTATAACCTGATTTATTCAATGATAGATTCTTGTACTTGACTAGTCTCCAACCTTTTAATGAATAACAAGAAACATTTAGATAAGTGGGCAGAGTTGGTTAGAGTTCATTAACTTCAACAATTTTGCGGACCTAGAAAAAAGAAAAAAAAAAGATTTTATTTAAAAAGTTGCTGATTAACACTCTACAATAGGTCTGCAGATACAGGATGTTGATGATTTGCTTAAGCAATCTAAATTATGGTGCATCATAAAATTAAAGATTACTAAACAACTAGTAACTACAAAGAAGTTGGCATAGTGATCACTCTTGATTTTAACCATTGTTTCATTATTCTCATTTTTTACATAGCCGCCTTGGCTTTTACTTTGGAAAACAATCCTGACATTCTTTTTTGCCTGAGTTGTATGTTTGTATTATGGGCCTTTTTTTGAAGAAACTATATATTGCAATTTTTTGTTTATACGCAGCTGGAGGTGATTCATCAAGTGTTAGCGCTTGGAATGTTCGGCCATCTCTCATTTGGAAGGATGGTCAATGGATATTGTGGTCACATGTCAGAGAAAGAAATACAGTTGAACCCTCTGAGGTTTGCATAGAGTTCTTTGATTTTTTTCTTGGTATTTTTTGATGTTATGGGAAATTGTCTATGGGTAGTCATGTTAATATCATCTTCACTGGGCTGATTGGTGTATGATGACTATTAGGGTGATACTCCCTATGAGAAACGTCAGAAGCTTGGCAAGCTTGAAGGCAAAATCGATTCAGGAATTGATGGCAGAGGAGTAGGGAGTACGTCAACTGATATGTCCAGTGCTGATTCTAGAAAACCTGAAGATTCAAGATCACTAAATTTATCTGCAAAGGATAAGATCTTTTCTATTGGAAAGAATGTAAGAGAGGAATGTAATTCTGATGCACTGAAAGTAAAACGGACTGGGCTGCAGAAAGAAGGATCAAGAGTGGTCTTTGGTGTACCTAAGCCTGGAAAGAAAAGAAAATTTATGGAAGTAAGCAAGCATTACACTGCAGATAAGATTGGAAAGGCAAGTGAAGGGAATGATTCTATTAAATTTGCAAAGTATTTGATGCCACAAGCATCCCGCTTATGGAGAAGTACTTCAAAAGTGGATACCAAAGGAAAACGGACCAGTGACTCCAAGCGTAGGGGCCTCAAATCTGTAAAATCGCAAAACATTCAGGCTAGAGGTACAGTGGAGAGGGATGGTTCATCCCTTACCACTGCACCTGCTTCAAATGGTGGAGAAAGTGGTCTTGGTTCTTTACCAAATGTCAAAGCTTCTAATGAAGAGAACAATATAGGAAAGAAAAATTTACTGGAAGCTGGTCCTTTGTCAACTGGTCTCGGAACAGCAGATACTACAGCAGTGGAGTCTTCTGTGATGCCTATGCCTGGTGTTCCATCATCTAAGATGAAGTCATCCACTGCTGTTGAGGCTGAAGGAGTAAAAGGAAAGGTTACACACGCTACAGAAAAATCTACTGGAGTTGAAGTTAAGGGCTCTGAAAAACCTGCTAAAATTGTCTCTGATGCCATTGAGCCTCGGAGATCCAACCGCAGAATTCAACCAACCTCGAGGGTAAGCTCTGTTTAATATTTTGTCTGACGGTGATGTGTTTGTTGAATTTCCTTTTCTGTTTGGTCGAGAAGGTATCTGTTTGTAGCATATTCTTATTTTTAATTGTTACCCTACTACTGATAGCTCACAGTTGATATATGTATGGTAACTCTTCTAGACTACCCTCTTTTATATATTGGCTCAAATCTTCTAACAAATGTTTAGTGTGTATAAACCTTGCATTTTGACTTCAAGGATGCGTCAAATTGTTTAACTTTTTTTGACCGATAGATCTATGATATATGAAGTTTCATTTAATAATTTGTGGTGTTTGCTCCAAGGAACATTAAGCTTGCCATTTAAGAGGTTAAAGACTATTCCAGATTGAGATTATTTTTTATTCCTTTATGCTGAGATGAATACTTCATTATTTTCCATGTTTTGCAGACATTAGGCAATATGATGTAGACAGTCAGTTCCGTAGGCAACATTGAGGAACTTTTCTCGATCAACATTTTCCTTGCAATTTTTGGGAAGTACTATTGATTACTACAAAGACATTCTCTCTGAAAGTGATAAGCTAGCTACTTGAAAACCAGTTTCACTGTCTCTCAACATGTAGAAGCCTTTTATGATTCGATGTCATCTTTTTGCCCTTCCGAGAGAAACTTTTAATCTCTATGCCTGTGGTTTTTTTAGCTCAGAATAATCTTCTGTCAGAAAAACTTTTAATCTCTATATGATTCATTATCATCTTTTCCCCTTTATATCTCAATTACCATTTCAGCGATGCTCCATGATACTTCGCTGTCCATAAACAATAACATCTGCCACTTACACCATTTTAGTACTTTTTCTTCGGATCAAATTATCGACGGAACTTTTGACATATTATGTTAGGTGTGTATTGAACCTTACATAGTTTCCCACTATGAAACTGTTCTACTTTGTAGCTTGAATTTTACTTATGCAGTAAGCCCATAATCCTTTTTCCTTATGCCACCTGCCTCCATCAGTCTCATCCTATTATCATATATTTGATGTGATGTTTTCTAGATTAATTCTTTTTGTCCCTGCCCCTGTAGAGAGAGCATTTTATGCAGACACTTTTAGAGGGTTGTCTATTTTTTGTTTAGAAAAAAGAGCTCTCCTATCATGCCCCCAACCCAGAATTTAAATTAAAATAAAATTTGGGGAATGTGAGCAGTCGCCACATACCTACAGAGTACTGTTTCTATAGATAAGCAAGACTTCCAACTTGGCAAAACTCAAAATAATATGTAAAATAGCATACTCCAGACAGTGGTAATAATAAAATAACTAACTATTTTCTATCTTAATTTTTAATTTTAACTTCAATCTATATTTTTATACATCATTAAGCATAACTATCTCAAAAATAACCGTCTTTTACAGACCGATCTTGCCTCTATACATGAATCCCAAAATGTCGAGATCTGATCCTTAAAAATGATTCCAGAATCTGAAAACCACAGATGAAAGTTTATGAGCTTCATGGCTTAGTAAGTAATAGATACATCTATAAAATAGATCTAAATTGTAATGATATGTAATTCAAATACATCATAGGAATGTAATATCAATCTGATCAAGATTAAAGTTATTTCATATATATATATATATATATATATATATCCAGTTCCATAACACTATACTTAAGCATGGGTATTCACTTCTTTTCGCTCTCAGTCTTTACTGTGGTGCCACAATTGCCCCTGTAGCAAGGGATCCCAGAAAAGGTCCACGCTTACGTCCCGTAGTGGGCATCTCAGATCCACGTTTATGTCCCATATTGGATTTCTCAGATCCACGCTTGCATCTCGTGGTGGGTATCTCAAGTCCATGCTTATGCCTCATGGTAGGCATCTCAAGTCCGGACATCATGCACAGTAGGCTGAGAGTTAGATGATACATATATAACTACATATAAGTCAAAGATTTCTTCTTTTTTCGATATGTCTTTTATACGGCTTCAATATGACTTGATACAGCTATGATATATGTATTTCAACAGGCTATAATCATAATTTATCAATCCGAATCTGATCATAGCATATAAAGTTACATAGTTCAACTCATGAACTTCAATTCACTAATCAATGGATCATAGTGTATATATTCCAAGAATAATTAAATCGAAAATCAATTAAGTGACTTACATCATGTCAAGCAGATGATACACCGTAATTTCATGCACAATTGGATCTGATTGCTTATACAATAGTCTGTATCATTCTAGATGAATAAAATAATTATCATTTGATTCAAAGGAATCGTGATAAAACATAAATATCACTTATCATAGTTTGTATCATGTCATAGAGAATGATATATAATGTCATACATAATCAGATTTGAATGTCTTTATAACAATTGGTATTATTTTAACTGAATATGATAATGCTCATTTGATTCAGGTCGATCATGACAACATGTCAGAGATACTTATAATAATTCAAATTGTATTAAAAGATGATATAAAGATCCATTTAATTCGGATCAATTAATCATAAAATATAGTTGTTACCTAAGATGCCGACAGTCAAGCAACTAACCTCTCTAGCATGGTTTCTCAGAACCTGATAATCCATAATTATGGTTAGGTTAGCAATCCATAACAATATTTTAAACGATTTAACAATTTTCTCTCAACTGTCTTAAGTTCGAATTCTCAAAATTTCTCTATTTCGAGGAAAAGAAAGGAAGAAGAGAGGATACAATAACCTTTCCTTCATCCTTTCTTTTTACAACAGCCCACTTCCATTAATTATTTATCCTATCTAGACTTATCCAAAAATTCTCAATTTTCATCTTCAAGTCAACTCATAAGTCAACATTCCTTGGTTAAAATTTTAAGTTAAATTACCTAGACAATCTGAAAATAAAATTCACAGATTAATCCTGGGCCGATTCAATCCGCCCCCAAACACAAAGCATCCATTTTTTCCAAATTTTCTTGTTACAATGCTTGTTAATTCTATTTTTCTTTACCTCATTACTCATTCTATCAACTACTAACTAACAAACACATACAGGAATCCACTACATACCAGAGTTTTACCATCTAATACTTGATTTCCAACAAAAATCAAGTGCAAACTAGGAATTCTAATAGCTATTTATTAATCTTTAATTGGAATCAAGTTAAATAATAGAAAAGAGGCTCTTAATATTCTTACATGTTCAAAAGTTCACCTACAGCAACGACCACGGCCACCAAGACAGCAATAGGGGAGAAGAAGAGAAAGAAGGAAGGAGAAGGGAGGAGAAAGAAAGAAAGAGGAAGGGAGAGGGAGAGTCAGTGAGTGAGAGAGATTCCCCTCTTCTTTTCTTTTCTTTTCTTTTTTCTTGCTATTTGTTTTTTTCTCTTATCTTTTCCTTTTTCCCAACCCACTCACACTCAACACGCACGCACATGTGGAAAGAGGGAGGAAGAGATAAAGGGTCTTTCCTCTGTCTCTCATTCTTTCGTCTTTTTTTTTTTCTCTGCTTTTCAACCCACCCACCAAGGTAGACGTGGGGGCGGGGGGAGGGGGCGAGGGGGGGTTGGGGTGGAGGGGAGAGGGAGAGGAAGAGAGTGGGAGAGAGAGAGACAGGGGGTTGGGGCGGAGGGGAGAGGGAGAGGAAGGGAGTGGGAGAGAGAGAGAGACAGAATGTGGGAGAGGGAAAGAGGGCAGGAGAAGGGGAGGGTTCCACAGCCTTCTGTTTCTTTTTTTCTTTTTTTTTTTTTCCTTTGGTGGGGAGCATGCGGATGCCCCTGTGAGAAGCCACGGATCCACGTGGCATGTGGAAAAAGGCCCCCCCTTGGGCTGGGCCTCATATTTCCTCCCCTCTTAAATAATTTCATCCTCGAAATTTTAAACTTCCAAACTCAAATCACATTCCTAGTTTATCATTACTAATTACAAGTTTTATCGGCCAATTTCATCAACATTAGTGATATACTAGTCTATGGCTAAAATTTTAATGGTGAGCATTCTTTTAAGGTATCTAATCTTTAAGCTTAGCATAGTTCTTATAAATTTTCAAATATCTTTGTAGATAGATAGTTTTACTAACTTCACATTAACTCTTAATGAGCAAGAATTGACTTCATATCAACTTTTGTTATCAATATCTAAGACTTAGTGTCAAGAATTAGAATTTCCTGTTCTGCCCACTAGAGTTATATTATTATGTAATCTCAGCATTCTTTAGAGTTCTTATAATTAGGGTACCAAACAGTAATCATTTCAATGTATTAACCTAGATCATCAGAATCGTCTTAGCATTTATAGCATTATAGTTTTTCTCTCTTAACTATCTTAATTCCAATTCCAACACTTCGTTCTAATATCAAATTTTCTAGAGCCTACTGATTCTTTCCTTTCTTTTCTTTAACATGTATCGATGTTTATTCCACTAGATTAGAACATCTCCCTTTTATTGACATGCAACCTTGACTGGTATCATATCTGCCGTTTTCATAATATTACTATAATCAGCATATAGTTAGCTTCTTCCAAAAATAATAACTCGATTCTTACTACATGCCTCTCTCATGATCCATTGATTCCTGGTTTTCAAAATCCCAAATAAATAATAATATTAAATCTAATCAATCATCAGGTTTTGTCACCATATATGTTAATGCTTAGTAGACCTTTAGTCCTCTTGCTTGTATCTCTAGTTACCAATCAAAATTTTAAACACTTACTATTCAACCTATATGCCCTTAGAGGAAATTCTTATTTCAGATGATTTTAATCTTTTATACAATGGCTTATGCAAATAATTGTATGTATGGTAGAATTTAACTTAGTATGTCATTTCTAGTTCATTCCAAATCTTAGATTCCTCTCTAATTCCCATCCTCTCCCTCTCCCGCATTCCCTCTCCTGCACCCTCTCTCCCTCTCCTGCGCTCTCTCTCTCTATCTGCTAGGTTTCCCTCCCCATTGTGTGCGTGTTGTGTGAGTGGGAAACAGAAAGGGAAAACAGAGGAAGAGGAAAAAGAAGAAAAAAACAAAAAAAGGGAGGAAAATCTCTCTTTCTCTCTCTCACATGCGTGTGTGTTGGGTGTGGGTGGAAAACAGAAAAGAAAAGAGGAAAAGAAAAGAAAGAAAAAAAAAAGCAAAGAAAGAAAGAAAGAGGGGTGGAAAATCTCTCTATCTCTCTCTTCGTCTCTCTTTCTCTCTCTCCTTCCCTCTTCTTCCTTCCCTTTCCTTCTCTTTTTCCTCTTGTTGCTATTGTGGGTTGTCGCTATCGTGGGTCAGCTCGTTAGCAGGTAAGATTAAACATCTTTTGTATTTGTTTGGATTGCTTTCAATTAGAAATTAATGAATAGATGTAGTATGTAGTTGATTTCTATTATAAATTAGTTAGTAGATGATGGGATGAGTAGTTGGATAATGAAAATAGAAATGAAAAAGCATTGTAACAAGAAAATTTGAAAAAACATGGGTGCTTTGTGTTTGGAGGTGGATTGAATTTTCTTAGGATTAATCTGTGAATTTTATTTTCAGATTGACTAGGTAATTTAAACTAAGATTTTAACTGGGGAATGTTGACTTCTGAGTCGACTTGAGGATGAAATTTGAGAATTTTTGGATAAGTTTAGGTAGGGTAAAAATAATTAGTGGAAGTGGACTGTTGTGAAAGGAAAGGATGAAGGAGAGGTTATTGTATCCTCTATTCTCTTTCTTTTTTTTCTCCAAAATAGAGCAATTCTGAGAATTAGAAGCTTTAAGAAGGTTGAGAATGTTGTTAGAAAGAAGTTCAAACCGTTGTTATGGGTTGTTAACCTAACTATGATTGTGGATTACTAGGTTCTAAGAAACTGTGATAAGAGTGGTTAATTTAACTGTCACGTCTCTGATCCAGAATATAAATTAAAATAAAATTCAGGAAATGTGAGCAGTCGCCGCATGCCTACAGAGTATTGTCCCTATAGGCATGCAAGGCATTCCAATCTAGCAAAACTCAACATAATATCCAAAATAATATAATCCAGGCAGTGGTAATAACAAAACAATTAATCATTTTTTATTTCAATTTTGACTTTAACTTTACAATAATCCATATCATTTTTATACATCACTAAGCACAACTATCGCAAAAATAACCATCTTTTACAGACTGGCCTCACCTCTATACACAAAACCCAAAACGTTAAGGTCTGCTTCCTAAAAATAGTCTCTGAATTTAAAAACCATAGGTGAAAGTTTATGAGCTCAGTAAGTAACAGATATATCTATAAAACAGATCTAAATCATAATGATATATAATTCAAATACATTATAAGAATGCAATATTAATCTGATTAAGATCAAAGTTAAAAAATTAAAGATATTCGAGATACCATCTCACGTCAGCTTTGTTATAATATGAAAATCAGTAAATAGTATAAAAATCCTATATATATATATATATATATATATATATACATACATATATATATATACATACATATATATATATATACATACATATATATATATATATATATAGTTCCATAACATTATACTTAAGCAGGGGTACCCACTTCTTTTCACTTACTGTGGTGCCACGATATCCTCCATAGCAATGGATCTCAGAAAGGTCCACGTTTACGTCCCGTGATGGATGTCTCAAGTCCACGCTTACACCCTATGGTGGGTATTTCAAGTCCACTCTTACGTTGCACCACTCGGATCATAAAAAAAAACTTTCCAATGCTGCAATCATTACCATTATACTGCCAACATTTATACAATTTATTCAAAATTCCAAATAGATCAGGATGTATAATCAATAACTATGTCTAGAATAATAAAGAAATTATTTTATTTTATTTTTACAACCTATTGTCTAACAACTATCCTACTTACATTCAATGCATGCCTTGATTCTAATACATTCCTATAAACTAAATCTCTGATACCACTTCTTCATGAAGAATGTTTTATTTTTTGTTGTCTTGGTCAAAATTGTCTATGTTTGAAGTGGACACTTATTATGTTTATGCAACAGTTGCTTGAGGGATTGCAAAGTTCATTGATCATATCCAAGATTCCTAGTGTTTCACATGACAGAGGTGCCAGAGCCCAGCATAGAGGTGCATCGTCTTCTAGAGGTATCCATTTTTCTCTTAATAGTTTGATTCTGTTTTTCCATGGATTCAAGACCAAGTAATCTTAAGTCTAATTGTTGAAGCAGGGAATGCTCATGGTTAAGGAGTGCTTTTGGATGCTGTTATTTGATCTATATAGGAATCCTGTATGTCAGTGAAAGATTCATCAATCAGGGTTTTGTACATAAAAGTAACATTTTAGGAGTGGAACCAGAAAGCTTTGGTCTATTATATTTAGATGTAAAATGCTATAGCGAGCTTAAATTAATCTTATCATTTTCTTTATCTTGTGCAGCTGGAGATTCCTGTTACTTTTTCCTCTTTTTTTTTTTTTTTTTTTTTAATTATTGATTTGTCAATAGAACCAGACTTTTCATATATTTCACCCCGATGACGTCTTTTTAGAGCTCACATATATTGCAGATTCAGGTGATGCAACGGATTGACAGAACTAGAACACGCATCATCTATTTTGCTGATTTGCAGGCATGAGTTTCTGGTATGTGCATGTGGTTTCTCTTTGATTTTATTTCTTTCTGCATTTGTTATTAGCATGAGTAAATTAGAAGTTGCAAGTTCGATTACTCTCTCTGTATTTTCGATTTTCATTACTTGCTTTTTCCTTCATATTATTAACCTCAGAAGAAATTGGGGTTTGCCCTGGTTGTCATGACTCTGTTTAGCAACCAAAGGTTCTGGCTTTGATTCATTCCAAAAATCTAGACTGGTTATTGTAGTGCTGGTGGGACTCTCTTTCTATCAAAAGAAGTCTAAAAAAAAAAAAAAAATCAAAAATTGTATTTTTTTTATTTTATTTACCCTTAATTTAGTTTTGATTCCATTGCAAATAAATCGTGCTCTGCAGGACTTTCTACATGTCCAGTCGGTGACACTTTGATGCATGATCATGGTTGGCTCACTGGAATCGGACGGTGCAGAAGTAGTGGGATAATAGTTTCCACATGGAGGTATCATCAAACAGACACCTTTATTGCGCGACTAATCATTTGTTCTCGGTAGTTTAACTTGATACCAGCCTGGCGAGTGAAAATTAAAGACTGAATGGTAGTTTCAACAATGAAGATCCAACTTTTTTAATTGGGTTGATCAGATGTTATTGTTGAGGTTCAGACAGGTTTGTCTTTATGCCTCTGATATATTATTGATATGGTATTGTTCATGGTAGTAGGATATTTAGCTCGTGGCCTTTGGTCCAGAATGTACGTTTGATGGTGGTGCGTCAGTTGTATCGGCACGACTGTACCGTTGGATTAGAAAATAGCATGTATTTCTGTGTGATTCAAGCCCGTTGCCGCAGGCAAATTTGGAACTCTTTCTTGGTCCTTCGATCTTTATCTTTCTTTTGTTTGGGATAGGCCTTCAGGTTTTCATGTGTTCCATCAATCCTCCATTTCTGATAAGCCAGTTGTACGATTGTTGGCTGTACCTCCCTTCCAATTGAAAAAAGCTGTGCGATTGCTAAAAAACTGGCTAATTTAATTCCCTCCAGAATGCCGATTTGTTTGATCCGTTCGACTGTCTTCTGATTTTTTTTTTTAATGAGGTGTCAGACCTGACGTGCTGCCGGAGAGGGACCAAGTGATTAGAGTCATTTTGAAAAAATCAGCTTGCATTTGTTTGTGTCTACCTAAGCATTTGGTGGATCCTGTCCATTCAAAATTTGTACTAATTACATGGATGTGGAATTACGTATTTTACTTTTGCCTTCTGACATTAGCAACTCGTATGGAATTGAGGCACCTAAAGGCCCATTTAGCCTACATACAACAAAGCCATCCCATACAATTGGCGATAGTTCAGCGTTTACATGCAACATAACAGACAGACCTCCTTTGAGGCTGACTCAAAAAGCATTGAACAGCGAATAAAGAAACCGCCTATATAAATTACAGTCATTTCCATTCCCCGGATGGATATCTGGTCCTGTGGTTCTCTGAACTTCCCCAGCCTAAAACCAGCCAAGTTCAGAGCAGGCATGGTTGTTCCAGTTAGAAAATGATGACTCAACAAACAGGGCGAAGTAAATTGACTTAAGTTGACCAAGTTAGCATCAACTAAGACGCGCGGAAATGTTTCATGCAGCCTCTTCCTTTCCCGTGCTTCCTTGGCCGGGGACTCTTTTCATGGTATCTCCCTGAAGATGTTACCTCTTTAGTGTTACCCTCAGGCAGGCTCGGCAATTTGGTGCTTAACTCCCACAATTATTATTTAATCCAGGCACCCGATGAGGTAACTGTTAGGCGGGCTTCTTCGAATGCTCGCCAATTTTGGGCTCATCTGGTTTCCGGCAGATACAAGATGATGGAAATTCATGGAATTCACCTCGTCCTGGCCTCATCTCATCTGGTTCCCCCATGAAGCCTCTCTGGCATGCCTTGACCTTCCTCGCAAATGTATCCCAGCCCATCTGTTTCAGTGCTTTAAATAGTGAACTAAGCTTCTTAGCATTCGGCCGTATGGTTCTCTTATGTCCCATGTACCTCCTGCAAATTCCAATATCAATCCATTGGAGATCAGAACTTTTCTGCAACTCTCAAGGAATCTGAGGGCATCTGAGAGCAGGTTAGCAGCACAAGAAAAATGAAAATGAAAAACATGGATTCCCAAACAAGTTGTTTTTGCCCCCTTTGGTCCCTCATATGGTTAGACAGGCAAGATATCACCGATGCATGGCATTAAAGCAAGGTAGATGGAGACACTTCAAGCACTTGTTCTGCAAGAGCATTAGGCTGCATCACCAGTAAGACCAGCTCCATCACGTGCAACAAAACAAAATGATGGAAAAATAGGAAGGGTAATGGAGACAAACATAATCAAAGGAAAGGGTGTAAGAGTCATAATGAAGGTGATACTAAGAGGCAAGGGGCAAAATGCCTACAGAAAACAAAGGGAGAGATGAGGTTTGGACATGAACAGCATAGGCAAGAGATGGCCCTCAAACCGGTGGCATCAAACGGTGGATGATCAGAGAAGAGAAGAGAGCTAAGAGTTAATAATAAAGAACTAGTGGGGTATGGATAAATTATTTTAAGTCGTGTTTCCAAGACTTGGCATTTAGGAGGAGCCAGAGGCAAAGTTGGACACTTATAGCTGATCAAAAGTGAAGGGATGGTACTTATGCTTAGGCTCCACATGTAGGTTTCTCACACCTACACAGCACGGCCTGCATCCTCCTCCCCATTATGGGGGCCCCCTACATGCGGGTTCAACATAAACTTCGGTAAAGCTCACATCACAAAGATCATGATCGATGCCATGTATAGGTGCAAGAAATCAAAATAATTAGGTATGTAAGGTACAACTCTGAACAATATGTTGCCAATTTATGCTTTGTGATTTTGAGATGGCAGAAAGGGAATATATAAAGGTTATGTAACCCAAGCAAGAGCAGAGGGGCCAAGGGTTGACCCCTTGGGTTTAATGGAAGCCACTGTGAGAGAAACTTCTACTCACCGGTCAAGGAAAATGCATTGTTAAATTCGTGATTATTCCTTTTTCTACATATAGAGCCCACTAAAACAATACCTAAACCACTGAGGATACTTGTAAAACACTTGATAAATAATACAATATAATCTAGGACTCAATTCAATCCAAAAATTACAAAGAGCATCTTTGATTTCAACTCAGATTAATCCCCTGCTAAAATGTAAGCCAATGATTGAGACTTGTAATGACTGAACTAGCTAAAACAAAAAAGAAACTAGGAGCTCAGATCAGCTTTAAAAAGAATTCTAAGTTTTCTCAAATAGACATGTATAGATTAAGCTACGACCCGGTAAAGGTTGCTGGGACTCCAAAATTGACAAAATTCTAATTCCAATAAGAAACTTGAGTTGAATCCAAAGAATTCCGTACCAACCTGAATCGGCCTGGCGAAAAACAAGAACGGTTTGATTGGAAAAAAAAGATATATCGAAAAAGAGAGAGGGAAAGAGAGAGAGCAGACATCATCGGAGGGCCACAGAAGCTTCCACGGCTTGACTGCTGTTTGATAGAGCTTTTAAACGAACGAGAAAAAGAGAGGAGGGGAGCGACATATGGAAAGAAGGCATAGCTGGCAGAGGGACTATTGAAGTTTTTCGGGTGGCTGTTGTGGCCATCGGACAATGGAAACCGCGCAAGCGAAGCCACAACCACGGAACAAGGGTGACCACGCCTATTCACGCATCAGATTTTTTTTAAAAAAATGAAGATTAATAGTGAAGCCAGCAATCGATTTGTCGGCTTCACTTTTTAAGATTTTTTTTTAAAAAAAATTAAAAACTATGAAGTCCGTAATTTGTCTGTCGGCTTCACTTTTTAAGAATTTTTTTAAAAAATTTAAAAATAGAGTGAAGCCGGCAAAATGATTGCCTACTTCAACGTAATCCATGTTTTTAAAACAAAAATCCATGAAACAAGGGCAATTACCCCTATTTAATGCTGCGGTGCCGCAGGCATTGAGCGCACCATCCGACAGCCACAATAGCTAGCCGGAGGCCCTTCAGCGGCTTTCCCTCTCTCCTTTTCTTTCCCTCCCCCTCTCTCTCTATCTTTATCTCTTTCTTGGTCGAGTGACAGATGAAGCGGAGGCCTTCGTGGCCCTCTGAGTGCGCCGACGGCCAGCTTGTGGCCACTGCCGGCGTCTCCTCTAGCCACGGCCCCCCTTTCTCCCTTCCCTCCCCCTCCCCTCTTTCTCTCTTTTCCTCCTTCCGGTTCGCCTCCTCCTCTATGTCGATTCGCACCGGTCCGATCTGGTACGGACCGTACCAAACCGTACCACCAGCCGACACGAGCTCCGGTATCGAGTCTACGAATCTTGATTGAATCAATTATATTTGTGCATATAACACCACTGAGATGCACAGATGCAAATGTTTCATATCAAGACTAAGACAAAAAAACACCCAGGGTCGAGAAATAAGTTAGCTTGCTGGCAGTACAACAGTAAGTGCTTGCAACAAAAAATGCGCACTATAGGGTATCAATTATACAGGTCTTACTGAACAAGGACACAATCAAGAACTTGGCATAGAAAACTTGTTAAGAGGTAGTGAACCATTATACACTTTACATGGATAAATTTTCAGAAACATCTCCAAAACTTTATACGATCACCAACAACCAAGGTTTTAATAGTTGCAATATTCCATTATAGCAGATCCGCCAAAACTGTTCTTCACCATTATAAAATTTTATAACTGCTGTTATTTGCTCCATCATGCGTCATTTGGTATTAAAATAATGACTATTATAGCAGAAAACAATAGCAATAATGGAAAAATAATGGCGTTTGTCCAAATCTGTTCACTCATTAAGAAAATTCAGGTGGTGAAAGCTGTTTTAGGAAGGAAAATTAGTATAACAATTTGAGATTTATAAATAATTGTTTTATTAAGGAAAAGGGAAAATGTCAAATAACAGCTATTATTTCTGTTATATAATGGCTGTCATAACTCATAAGTCATAACGAAACAGTGGTCAAATAACAGCCATTATTTAAATAAGCAGTAACAGATCCCCTTCAAAACCATTATAATGGTTGTTATAATATTATAATGGCCATTATTTTAAATCATACCTGCAATGGTTGTCAGGCCTCCAGATGAATTTAGTTGCCTCTAGAATAAGACATTATATTCCATGCACAACACGGAAAGCAACAGTCTAGAAGAAGAGGGGAAAATAAAAAAAGTTAGAAGCCCATACCTGCGGCCAGCAAGAATCTTGGCCATGTTTCCATTATTGTTCGTGACAAACACATCACTCTCATCACAGACAATGTAGTCAATTGCAGCAAGACGAGAAGAGAAGGGAAGAAATGGCTTCAAGTCATCTCCAGCAAGCATCTCCTTTGTGTGGAGGTTTGGAAAAAGATCTTTAAGAGGTTGGAGGCTCTGTTCTCCGCCATATATTTCTCCAGATGCAATGTAAATGTGTGTATCATTTTCAAAACCAAGAGCCCTTAGCATTAAACCAACTTCATGTGGAGTCAATGGACATTTCCCTCGACTACGCTCATCCTCAGCACTCAGATCCTGCCAAGATGCAAGCTTCAATCATGTCGTAAATGAAGAACAGTACCAAATATATGTGTATGTTTAATAGATTGTTAATATAGAACTATCAAATACATGCTATAAATTAATTGTCAAGAAGCAAATTCAAGATTTCAGAGAGTAACACAATCTATATCTTTCAAATCCAATGCTTGGCAGCCTTGGAGAACATGTGGACCAGGGGTTCAACATGCTTGGCACATGTAGATGCCTTGGACGGTGACTTGAGCCAATGCATGCATGCAGCATACATTAGCAACTACATTACCGATCAAGAACGATTCAAATGAATTATTCAATAGATAATGCTCTAAGACCATGATCTGCACGAGAACATTGTATCTCTGTAGGCTTAGTTGAAAAAAGACCAAAGGCATGATATCTCCGTGCATTTCAATGAGTAATACAATCCACACGTTTCAAAAGCACTGCCTGGCAGCCTTGGAGACTATGTAGACCAGGGGTTCAACATGCTGGGCGCATGTGGTGCCTTGGAGAGTGACTTGAGCCAAGGCAAATATGTAATATGTATTAGCAATAATACATTACTATTTGAGAATTATTCAATTGAATTATTCAATAGATAGTGCTCTAAGACCATGATCTGCACCGGAATATTGTGGCTCTGCAGGCTTGATAAAAACAAATGAATGATATTTATAAGCATTCCAATAGCATAAGTTAATAGCACTGTCATGACATATCAGATATTTATCAACATGGTGACCCAGGATGTGACCATTGTTGCTAAGAAATTTCTGCTCAATGTGAAAATAAATCAAGATACTGCCACATGGCAGAAACCTTGACAGATAAGGAGAGCACAAACAATCATTTTATCTATGTCCAGTATAAAGTACCGAATCCACCCTCAAAAATTTAAACCAAAATAAATTCCCATAAAATTACTCAACATATAATAAAATTTTACTCAAATGATAAGAAAATATAACAAAAATGGTAGTAGCAGTCTTACAGGTAGTGTTGCCCAGCGCTTCCTTATTTCATTTAGTTCATTGCGTTCTCTCTCCCCACCACCATAATAACAACCAGAAAATGCAAGCATGTCAGGTTCAAACCTGCAGTGTCAATTGAAAATAAGATTCAGAGTGTAGCTCATAAGTGGAAAAGAAAAACTACCATTTAGAAAACACATTAACTTATAGAACAATTACTTTGATCAGGTTAGGAAGTGGATACGAGATTCATTTTATGTTCCATTATTTCTAGAAATAATCATAGGAATATACATAGCATGTAATATAAGGTCCCCTAGGAATATACATAGCATGTAATATAAGGTCTGACACATGCACTTCACATGAGCTTCTCTTTCTAATGCTTATGCCTTGTGTTAAATTAGCTTATCTGTGAGCCTCTAGGCACTTCCTATCAGTCAAGCCCAGAGAATAAGAAAAGGCAAGCCTAGAATACCTTTCTTTCCCAATGATCAAAATTAATTGTTGTGGTACCTCAAAACAGCAAAAATCTACAATAGTGGCAGTATTGTATTTGAAACAGGGAGTTGACAAAGTATGAAGTTTGCCGATTATGGTAAAATTCGGTGAAGGCAATTTTCCAGTCAACTCTGACAGATTCCACGACCACCTTTTAATTCACTGGGGTTGTCAGCAATATGGTGAATTTCAACAATGGGGATTTCTGATTCTATGGAATTACTGTAAATCAAGGTGTCAATTGGACAATTATGCAAGATGCAAGATCTTTCAATTTCAAAAGAATCAGAAGAAAGAAAGAAGGAAAGAAAGCACTGAAGTGGCAGAGGGTATAAACGGGACATGCAGATGCCTATTTTCTTATTTGATATCACAGTAAAAGTTCAACATCAATTAAGAATATAGGGAGGTCGTATTTTTTTAAACATAGTTCTAGTAATTGATAATGCTCCATTTTAATTTCCAAGCAAACAGAGAGTATATACCTTAAGTGAACAGCAATAAATCGTGAGCTCATCTTTCGCATTCTCTTTACCAATCTTTGACCAAGTACTTGGATACGTTTTGTAAACCTCAGTGCATGATAATTCACACGGCAGCGTAACTTTTGCAGTTCATCATCAAGTCTGTTGGTAAGCCTATAATCGAACTTTGTCAACTGCACAGCCTGCAATTTTTTGAACTCCTTAAATGTGCACACATCTCTCAATAATGTCAATGATGACCATATCAGAAAACAACATGGCAATTTTAGCCCAATATCTCACAAGCAATATATTTGTTTTAAACTTCTTGGGTGAAGAAGAGACATCTAAGGTAATCTTGAGTCAGTCAGCTTCCCCTACTAGTTGTCGTAACAGCCAATGTTTATGCAACAATAGCACATGCTAATTAAATTATTGTATACAGTTACCAAAGTCTTCTATACTCCAGGCTCTAGAAGTAAAGATGCAAGTAGCAGGACATTTTCATCTGAGCACTGTAGATTTCTGAGATTTCAATTAAATAATTCAGATGTAAAGTCTTGATCAAGTACGTAGTTGAGTTACTTGGCCTACTTACATGCCTCCGCAAGAGAATTGGCAGTACTTGGTAAAGATAATATTCACGAGTTGATTTCCTTGGAGGGCGCATAGTATAAGGAGGTTTTTCCATTGATCGCATTACTTTATCAGGAATCCTCTTAACAATAGTGACATCTTTTGAAAGTGCAGAAATGAACCAGTTGACATCAAAAATGTTGGCGAACTCACTGCAAAAGGAGTTTTCATTAAATGGATGTAAATCAAGTCTAGAACTGAACCCTGAAGCGCATTTTCGTTAAATTTTCATTAATCTCAACTTACCTATCATCTTTCCAGAAAGAATAATGATCCAGCTCAGGAACAACGAGAGTGGCATTTAGAATCCGTGCAACAACAACTGCATCTGTTATCTGAATACCACAAAAAGCAATGAGAACCAACAAAAAGCATTGGCTGCTAACCAGGGCTCGTTCCTTTTCCCCTTGGTAGATAAAATATGCAAAGCCAAAGAAAAAAAATGCATCATCTGTTGGACTTTATTATGAAGTTTGCTACTCATTCAGGAGTACATGATGACTTAGATTATTAAGTACTCAAAGCTGTAATGAGAACCAAGAAAAATCACTGGCTGATAATCAGGGATTGTTCAGTTTGCATCATCTGTTGGCTTCATTCAAACACATCTAGGGCATGAGATGGCTTAGATGATTAAGTACTTGAAGAATCTGGAAGGCCATTAAAAATATAATAAACTAGCTTGCAAATTCTTTAGAACTGAACGCGGTAGGTCAATTGAATGAACCATGCCAAAGTGGAAACTCTGAGAATTGAAGCAAATGGTACCTTCCTTCGGGAAGCAATCTCAACAATATTCGGAGTTTCAATGGCTGCATAAGCATGCACAGTCCAGCAGCAAAGCATTCCATATTTGTCAATATTCTATTTTAAACAGTACACGAGCTAAATGGTGTGCCATTTCTCATTTAAATAATAAATAAATAAAATATGCATAGGTCTATTTCAGCATAGCCTACTTTACAAGAGGACATGCTTGTCAAACATACATACGTATGTATGTAAAAAAGAAAGATTTGATCTATGCATTCTACTTTTGAACTGATAGTTTGCCACTCAAAAAGAAAGGTGAAAAACAAAAAGGATAGACAAAGAAACAACATATTGAAGTTCATGCAAATTAAAACCAATATAACACATGTAATCCCTACTTTTTAGACTGCTGCTTGATGACACTAAAATAATAGATGAGACGGAGAGAAAATATAAATTTGTGAAAGAAAATCTTAAAACGAAAAAAAACATACCCCTGTCCTTTGTTGATTTAGTCCTCCACTTGTTGCGATTAATAAGTAACCATTAGATTTGCTTTCACGTAACACAGCTAAAAGACATAACACAGCAAAATATAATAAATCAGAATGGATAGCATTCTTTCACTAAAAGAATGCAAGATATTTGATGTTTCTCCAGAGATGTTCGATATTATATGGTAACCACAAAAATCATATGCAAAGCAACAGGACAAAAAGAATAATAGAGATACAATGTAGCACATTGGGGGAGAGGCAAAACCAATACAGAGGAATATGATTTGATGAAACATGAAGTGTGCAAAAGCAGATAACTGATTATGGACAAACACTTGCTTAGTCACAATAAGAACATGTGGAGGAAATTGTTTAATATTGTGAAAGCAAGAAATGATCTTTAGTAATTCTTGAAACTCTTCATAAACTACTCAAGAAAATTTTGACTAGCTGTTTATATGGAGACTTCTTATCATTCAATTAATAGCTACAAATTGCAGTTCAAAAGTCGAAAGCAAGGTTTGCCATACCGGTGAGTACTACCCCTACTGGACATACCATACCAAATACAGGGGACATACCAAGTCTTAGTATGCCGAACCAACTCCTGTAATAGGTGTAAACAACACTCTGCCAGAATGGTGCCGGCACGAGGTTTGATACTAAGATGGTGAACACTGATTGAAACAATAACCATGTAAATGTTTCTCCAGGTTCAAAAGATCCAAAGGTACAGAGTACATGATGAATGCATTAAAAGACCTCCAAAGAATGAATTTTCAAGAAGAACTTGAACAACCAACCAAAACAGAGATGAGAAAAAAATTGTTAACTACAATGATGAAATAACATCGAATGACTCGAGCATGTTTAATAAAAAAAATTAAAGAGCAAGTTTGTAGGCAGCACACGAAAGAGCGGAAAAAGTCTGAGAAGCCATTGTTGTGGAGGAGATTTGAGAATTATTAGCACATTTTGTACTTTAAAAATGTAGCCAATATTGAAAACTCCTAAGAATAAATATGCAGAAAGTATTTACATTTGCCTCAACGTAAAAGCATGGCAACTGAGTATGCAAGTTTGGAAAAAAATTGCCAGATGAACTGATAAAGAACTTACATCTGAAATGAGGACCTCTATCGCTACAACCATAGTAGAGATTTGAATATTCTGATTTCCATATATTAATTGGTTCATTGCGATCCTGCAAATAGCTTCAAATTAATGGCACTTAATCGATATAATTTAAATGAATGGACATTACAATTCATCGCAATAAAAGCTTGCAACGCATATCGTTTTGGAACATGATCACACTTAACCTTCATAACCCACTACATAGAGGATTTAAATGTTGATATCCTCTTTGAACACACTGATTATTGCAGCCATCACCAAATTTGACATAAATATACCAATAAAGTCACGCTAGACAGGATTCCTTTGTCATGATCAATTTTTTCTATACCCTATTACAATTTCAATCAAAATTACAGGAGGCTGCTTGACTACAAAAGATTTAGCTAGGTGTTAGATGATGCACTGGATTATTATCATCAAATAACTCATTGGTATGCACACATAATCGTTAATGTACCCCTTGTTGAGTGAACTAGCAGCTACAAAATAACTAGTACCAATAAGGTTCACCAGATCGAACACAAAACTAGAGAGGTGAGTCCAAACAATATCAATGTATGTAAACAAAATTCTAATGCAGATAGAGCTCCATGAAGGTTATGAGGTAAGTGAATGTCAAGCAAAAAGCCACTCAAGATCAGATGATAAGGATGGTGTGGACCCAGATATCTCTAGAGTCAAATTTAATGCCCCAACAAAAGTCTAGTTTCCACCATCATAAGCCCGTATATAACATGTCTAGTGGAATGCCATCAAGTCCACTTAATCACGATAACTATATATCAATTTAAACATCATTTTAGATAGAATACTTTTGAGAAAGAAAATGTATTTTAACAAATGATTGTAAAATATACAAAAAGCTTACCTCTTGCTCTCTCTTTTTTTTTCTATTCCTGAACCCAAAATTTTTTATTTAGGTTTTAGAAGTTACAAACTCCAATGAGCTTGCTAATTTTTTACATGATCAAGGCTTATTAGTGACAAATAAGTAATTCTACAAGTCATATGGTAAACTAAATTACAAAGAAAGCAGAACTCCTTATGCTTTGATTTGCATATGACATGATCAAGTCATATCTTATGATCCAAGAGACTGCATGATCCATAATATGGATCTAAATCTTATGATCTTAAACGATCCCAATCCAAGAATGAGATCCAGATCACCAAGGTCCATTTTAATACGAATTATAAGTTTAGGATCATGGACTGATTCTACGAATAATGTCTAAATTTTGAACTGGTAATCAATGGCAGTGATCTAGGCAATCCATTGAATACCTAGAATAGTCCTACAAAGGAACTGCGCATAGTGTTCTAAAATTTCAAATGACATGAGACCTAATTACAAGGACTTGATGATTGTGAACTTTTGCTTCTAGTCCTGAATACTAAATCACTATTAGCATGTGCCTCTATTTTAAAGCAATTTTTAAGATAAAGAATGACATGAAAGCAGGAAAATCCTTCAAAATCATGCTAGCATATAGTGGGAATGTAACAATAATGAGCAGAAAATCTTGTGAAACTGTACTAGTCTTGAATAATGGATCACTATTAGCATGTGCCTCTATGTTTAAACGCAAATTTTACGATCAAGAACGAGACAAAAGAAAAAGAAAAACCTTCAAAATTATGCTGAAATATATAGGGATTGCAGCAATAATGAGATGTTCATAGTTCCTCATAGAACCTATTGTCAGACCGGCGAATTCTAGGACTTTTGCCTTCTAAACATTTCATCAAATTTTATCTCAACCTTGAACCGGCAAAGATTATCTGATGAATATGAGGTAGCCTTCATAATATGTTCCATTGGAGTTAAGGTACAATCTATGACCACACTTCCAAGGCCTAGCATACTTGTCGGAGCATCATCTCTAACACGACCTCTTTTAAAGATGTTCACTTCAAGCACTAAATCATTCACACAAGAACCAACATGGCATTATTTTTTGATCTCATATGGTAATTCGCCATATGAGCCATGTTTACATACCATGCCTTCATGCTCATATGAAGGGCCTTGATTGGTGTCTCCACATCATAAAGCTCCATACATTTAAGAGTACATGATAAAACATTAATGCAACAGGGATGACCCAAAAATCCTAGAAGATTGAGGTCTTGAACCGAGAAGCAAGTGGTGGCCGTGTCAATGATTTTGAAGCAAGCAGTGCAAAAGTATTCATGGAAACATGCTTTATGTTAAGACCAACATAGAGTTAAAGACCTTCATCTAGATATAGAATGAAATTGACGGCAGTGGGAAAGATTTCACAAGTCAAAATTAACTGATGCTATAATCATGTGGCTTCATCTGTAAGATGAATAGCTGCCATAACTAAACGGTCCAGGTTACATTGGGCAACTTTCCCAGGGGAGAAATAAGGTGGTAATGCATGCTTTGTGAAGGAAAAGGCATGGCTATCTAACTCACAATCAAACCTAGAGGAAGTGCTATCAGCATGCTCCCTTCCGGCAGATTAGTAACCGGTCACAGTCAAAAATCAAGGAATATACCAATGCAACAACCTCCTGATAGATGTTACATGAGAAAACGAACAGAAAAGGAAAACTTACCATGCAGAAATAATTGTCACTTGATTTGATCACCAAATCAAATAAAAAGAATGTTCCCTATCCCAGGAAGCATGATATACCAAGACACGAAAAAAATTAAGGGTTCAAAAAGTAAAAAATCAAAAAGCAATATTTGGTAACACTATGAAAAGCAAAAAGCAAAAATCAAAATAATTGCTTTATATGCAAAGCAAAAATTTTTTGCTTTCCAAAATTTACTTTTTTGCTTTTTTTGCTTCCGCACATCTAAAACATCAAATTAAGTAAAGAACCCAAACCCTTCTCCTTCGTCAAGCTCTTCACCTCTCCACCCCCTTCTCCCTCCCTTCTTAAATCCTTCTCCCTCGTCGAGCTCTTCATCTGCCATCCCCAAACATTATTTTTTGCTTTATAGCAACATAGTTACCAAATATATTTTTTTATTTTTTGCTTTTACTCAATATCAAAAATTAAAAAAAATAAAAAGTACTTTTTAAAAATAAAAAAGTGTAACCAAACGCACCTTAAAAAATAAAAAGAATGTTGCTTTTACTACGAGCACCATATCCCAGGAAGCAGGCAATCATGCCCGTCCATTCCCTATTGCTTATTACCAACAAAAACCCCAAAATTTGCCTGATCAGCACAGTCACCATAAATTCCCTTGTGCTAAAATAAAGAGAATCAGAGAACACTTTCAAACTATCGAATGTCCGACCAACCCAAAAGTCCACAAGATGCAGCTAGTAATTATAATCTCCCTTCACACTCCTTATAACTAAGCAAGTTAACAATTAGAGGAAAAAAATAGCAAGGAAAAAAGAAACGAATATAAATAGATATAGCCAGATATCTTCTTTCTTACCTATTTTCTTTTTCTTTTTTTTCATTCTTTCCCTTTTTGGTATCCAAAGAAGCCAACATAAAATAAAAATTGAGAGCTATGCTGATCCTATGTCAGGATTGACGGAAACTAATTATAAAGTGCCGACATCATTAAGACGGTACTCTGCCAATTCTTGTCATATGAACTCGTACCTTCTTGGATCGCCACCGTCCCCGGAGGCGCGACCACTCGAGGTCGGCGGCGATCTGGCCGCTAAAGAGCGAGATGAGGCCGAGGGCGAAGAGCATCGACCCGCACAGCACCGAGCGAGGGATGGCCCCAGTGGGGCGGAGCCGCTTCCTCGCGGAAAACAAGAAGAAGCCGCGGGGATCAAACTTCCTCGCCATTCCCACGCCCATCTCGATCAAGATCAAACCCTAGCCTCCAGGCCGTCGAATCAAAAGCCCACGGCATTAACGGCGCGGGCCAATCATCGATCCCTGGACGGATGGAGTGGTCTTCTCAGTACGTAGAGATGGATGAGATCGTCGTAATGGCGGAGGGGAGAGTGGTCGGCGAAACGGCGTTGGGGCCTCGTTGCGGGGCACCGTGGAAAGAAGAGCGGAGGGGAGGGGCGGGGTTTTCTCTGGCTTACACGAGGAAGCGAGCAACGAACGGGCAGTGGGATTTTGGGAATGAATTAAAAAACATAGCGGGATGTGGCCGTGACGATGGGAATGTGGACCGCGGTCCCTCTAGGTTTCTTGGCCGGGTGAGATTTTCTTTTACCTTATTTTGGTAAAGTAATGCCGGTAAGATGGGTTTCGCCAATTCTCTTTCTTTTTGAGGTCTTTTCTACAAAGGAGTTCATTAGTTTCCCATTCATGTTACCTAACCTTTTTTTTTTTTTTTTTTTCCTTTTTCCTTTTCGAGACAGGTATCTAGCTCCCTTCAAACTTCTTTGGACATCTAAAATGGGCTTTTGGAATTTTCTTTATCCATCTAAAATGCTTGACCATGACTTGTCTTTTTTTTTTTTTTTGTTTGATTTACATGGAGTTGTAAAAATGCATAACTATTCTTTCTAGGATTAAGTGGTCTTTTCATGAAGGTTCTCTTTCCTCTTTTAGCTAATGATTGGTACCTAGCAATAATCAAGCATTTAAACATGAAAGTGCAAAGACTTTGATTTTTTCTCCTTCAAATGATTCTATCGGGTGTTTTTCATTAGTAGAATGTGAAGATGATGGAGGTGACATCAGTAAATATGGTAATTTTTTCATACCTTGGAGTTATTATATCATAAGAAGGAGAGGGGATTCAATTTCAAGCTTGAACATTAATAAAAACTACAAAGATAAAGAAAGAAGGACAATTTTTTCATATCTTTCATTCAATTATTAGATATGAAAGGAGCAAATGCTATTTAAAATTTTTTGTTATTTAAAAGAAAATCTAAGGAGAAGTGTGAGATTTTTTGACTGATCAATCCGAATTAAATTGATTGAAAACAATATTGTACTTTATGCCCAAATACAAAAAACATGTATTAAGGCATGTTGCTGCGAGGTTCAAAATCTGAGATGGGAGAGATCGGACGAAGCGAACTGGAGGTCGATAGCAGTCCGATCTAAGATGGCTTCAAAGAAACCTGCAAAACAAGTTAAAAATTGATAGATTCCTCCAATTCTTGACCCTCCGATGCTTAAGTCAGATCGAGCCTCGAAAATAGGAGATAGAAAAAATAGAATAGAGTAGGAGAGTTTGCGTAGAACTCAAGAGATTGGACTTTGTAGGAACCAAAGTCTTTGTTCAAGAACCGGTAAACTTCCCACTGACAGTCTCATTATAATTTCGAAAGATCAGGACCTACCATTGGACGATTCCTGACCCTCTATTTATAGAAGGGCTGGTGAGGTCGTTATAGAGTTTGTTAGGCCATTATGAGAGTTTGTTAGGCAGTTATAGTCAGTTATAAGTGAGCTAGAATATAGCTGTACGTATTAGTTGGAAGTGAGTTCGTACTTAGCTGTATGTGCCAGCTAGGGATGAGTTCATACTTAACTATATGTGCCCACATGTGATGAGTTGTAACATAGCTATAGCAAGCTAGAAGACAGCTATATAATAACCATCTGTATTCTGAGATCACATCGATTCAGATCGGTAGATAGACAAACTGATCATAATACTTCATTAAAAGTTAATTCAAGTTAGTTCAGATCGATATTTAGTTGAACTGAGTTGAATCAGATTGGTATTCAATCAATCTGATCCAGAAGTAGACTTTGATCAATATAATTCTTGGATGATTCTTTCTGATATCGCCACATGCTAGAGATGGCTTTTTAAGAGATCGGCCTTCTACCTCATGATAAAGTCGGCCTTTGGCTTTCTGATGAGGTCGGCCTTATGATGATCTCAGAGTTTCGATGAGATTGACTTTATGATGATCTTAACTTTCTGATGAGATTGGCTTTACGATGACCTTAGCTTTCCACTGAGATCGACTTTATGATGATCTCAATTTTTCGATGAGGTTGGCTTTATGATGACCTTAGCCTTTCATTGAGGTCGGCTTTATAATGATCTTAGCCTCCCGATGAGGTCGGCTTTACAGTCGAGCTTTACATTAGTATTTTTATCAATTCGAGAACTCCTGAGTCTCAGGAACATCAGCTGAGGTGGTATAATATCGACAATACTTGCCCTCCACTTTTGAGTCCGAAGAAGTTGCTTTGGACAAAAGAAATAGTTCAAGAAAAAAGTTCTCAGCTTGAGATTTTTTATCTCCTTCCCTTTTAAGGATATTTCTCGACATCTTTTGATTTGAGCTGTGTATTTTTGTCTCTTGGACAAATTTTCATAACTTTTTCAAAGTAAAAGAATTTCATGCATAACTTGTAAGATCATAGTTCAACCGAACTAAAGAATTAACAATTTAATCTTACCAGTTAATAACTGATTTAAGGTTAAGGTATGAATATACCTTTATCCGATGTAGCTTTATGTAGATCAGATTTGTATTAGAACTTTAAGATAATCTTGATTAGGAGATCAGTATTCTTTATCTGATGTAGCTTTGAATAGGTCGGATTTGTATTAGAACTTCAAGATAATCTCTATTCGAAGATCGATATTTTTTATCTGAGGTAGCTTTGAATAGATCAGATTTTTCATAGAACTTCAAGATAAACTCGATCCGGAGATCAATATTTTGGTCCTCAGGGGCTTGCCTCGATCTGGAGATCGGTATTTTGATCCTCAGGAGACTTTAATCGATCTGAAGATCGATATTTTGGTCCAATGAGATTTTTCTCGATTTGGAGATCGGTATTTTGGTCCAATCGGGACTAGTTTCGATCCGAAGATTGATAATCTGGTCCTCAGGGGACTAGCTTTGATCCAGAGATTGATATTCTGGTCCTCAAGGGACTAGCTTCGATCCAAAGGTCAATATTCTTCTTGACTCTTTCAGAGTTTAAGCTCGATTCAGAAATCAATTTTTTCATTTTGATCTTTTAAGACTTAAACTCGATCTGAAGATCGACTTTTCATTGATCAGGAGATCTTATCTCTATCTTGACCCTTCGGAGCTTAAGCTTGATCCGAAGATCGACTTTTCATCTTTCGAAAGATCTTATCTCCATCTTGATCCTTCGGAGCTTAAGCTCGATCTGAAAATTGACTTTTTTGACGAGCTCGACCTTTTGATAAGGTCGAACTTCTGATGAAGTCGGTCTTTTAATGAGCTCAATCTTCTTATGAGCCCTTCTGATGAGGGTTAGAGCCTTATTTTTTCTTTTTCTTTTTCTTCTTTTCTTTTTTTTTTGGGTGCTTTCTTTTAGGCACCTACAGATGTAAATGATTAGCAAATAAATAAATTGGACTTTTCATATACCTTGTGATCAGATGTTTCTATTGAGAGGAGATCTTGAGAGAACTCTTCGACTTGATCTCGACATTTTGAGCTTCATCGATATGACCGAAGTAACTAGGTAGGACTTCGAGGTTGCACCGATGTTATGCATTAGATTACCTTTGGGGTGAGGTCCTGTCCGAAGTCCAAAGAAAGTGCATGTCATGGGATTTGGTTTCCTGTCAAAGTTGTAATGCCTTGGAAGCATGTCTTCGCGCTGTCGGGCATTGTCCTAAGTCAGCTTCAGTGTTGTTAGATGCGAGGATTCCTGTGGGGGCACGCAGGGAGGACTTCGAAGCCTTTATTGCTAGCTTCGATCGTGCATGGAGGTGCATGGGGAAGCCTCAGCCGCACGGGAGGTGTCAGCCACACATGGGAAATGCACTAACTTTGGCACCATGGGCGACTTCGACTATGCGGGAGCGCATAAGAGACTTCGACCATGCTGGAACGTGCAAGGGAACGCACGGGGGTGCCCGCGAGGCTTCGATCATGTGGGAACCATGCAGAGGCGGCCTTGATCATGTCTTCGGACCATGGGAAGACTTCGGACCGTCGATCCGACGGCCTCGATCATGCATGAAAGCACATGAGGAAGCCTCGAAGCCTCCAATCTTGACTCCAATGTTGGTAGAAGCTCGCGTGCTGTGGAGGCATGCACGGAGGGTTTCGGGGCCTCCGATCTTGCTTGTTACATGTGTAACAGCATGGGGGCCTTCGTGGCCCCAGATCTGATGGGTACGCATGTGAGAGAGACGTCGAGCTCCACCAGAGAGGCTTCAGGCCCTCTTCTTCTCTTCTCCCTTCTTCCTTGCTTCTCTTTCTCTTTTTTTTTGTCTGTAGAGTGATGGGACGAGCATTATTATGCCCATTGGGTGTGGGAGAGCTAAGTCAAATCCTGAAGCAAATGCACAATGGGTAGTGTTGGATAGGATCCGATACCAATTATTATGAAAAAAATAAAAATAAAAAAATAATTAAATACATGGATCAACCAAAAAATTCACCTCCATGAGGCATGCAAAGCTTTACTATAAGAAAAAAATAAGTACAAGAGGAGATCCTCACACTCTCAATCTTTATACACAAATCTTTCTCAACTAGAAGTTATTCTCACAAGAGCTCTTACAAGACACAAAAAGGACCTCTCTGCTTCTCATAGCCCTCCAGGACCTCTCTTTGCCGACCACCCTCTTAGACCTCTAGCAATGCCTCTCTAAGCCTTCTGGACTCTGCTCTATAAATAGAGTAGAAAATTCTCATCCAAAATGTGTAACAGACTGTTCACAAGAGTCCTAACACGACTCGATATCCAGATTTGCCTAAAAAATCCATCTTTGATCGCATCCGCAACGTCCACAGCCGCTAGATCGCACCCGCAACCACCAACCGCTGTCGGATCACGCTCCTACACCAAATTGCACCTGTGGACTATGGTAGACCGCGAGAAACCATCCGAAAATATCTCTGATTCACCATGGACCACACAAAACCGAAGGAAAATGGGTGCCTGGTCCATGTGGCCCTCCATGGATTGCACCAACTCGGTGGACTGTGGTATGTCGCACCTCACATGCGCTCGCTGGGCCGGGTCTGCGGTCGGCCCATGCGCATGCGTGGGTTGGCCCAGTGCCAACACGCTGTTGGGCCTGGTCCGCACCCCCCACTGGCCTGCGTCGGCCCGTGGATCCTTCCAATGGCCCGTGGGTTATAACAGTTGCTCTCGGCCTTGTCTTGCATGTATCTCCTTCATTCGAACTTCGTTTAGACTGATCTTCATCTCTTTGGATTTTATTTTTCATCCTGAACCTCATTTTGGACTTATTATGGATCGAATCTTAAGATATTTTTCTCAACATATAGCATACAGGGGATCATGGGTCACTTACGGAGGGCTACTTATAGGAGGCTTCGATCGCATCCGAGGCCAAATAAGCAAGGATTTTTTTCTTTTCTTCTATTTACTATCATTTTCTCTCTCCCTCTTTTTTTTTGTCACTTGTGATGGGACAGGATGAGTGAGAAAGGGGGGAGCCATCTTAACTTCTGAAGCATGTGCGTGGCGAGTAGTGCGCAATCGAAAATCAAAGAAACATACGAGGTAACATGGCATGTTATCCACCGTAGGTTTTGGCTTGGGGGGCTTGAGAGTCAGTGCATGGATGGCCCTGCATGAGGCCTCGTGCGGATGATCTCAATTCCATCCGAAGTCGGGTACACACGAGAGACCAAGGGATCGCTTACGGGCCTCGACCCCGTCCGAGGTCGGACGTATGCGGCTTCGGCACGAGAAGGTCTCTGCTCATGAGATGATGTGAATGAAAAGCTTTCACTGGGTGTTGAGCTTGCTCCTATTCATGAGGCTCTCCAACTGGATCTTGTCCAAGCTCATTGAAGGCGTTACTAATGAGTGTGCAAAGAGAGATCTCCCTCCTAATTTTTGATCCTGTCAAGAATTCAAAAGTACAGACAAAAAAATAGAAGTTCAACACGACTAAAAGATTTTCATAAATTTATTCCTTATTTAGATCCTGCAACGTCCTTCCTTGTTTGGATCATCCTTTTTGAATGTTATGATCTCCTTCTTCATCTGGATCTTCCTTTCTGATTGAGATTTCTCCTTTATTCGAAGCCTCCTAGTTTGAGCCCGATTGGGATGGTTCAGACAGCATTAGTCGACATCAGCCAGTTCATGGATGGTGGGACCATCTAGCTGTTTTGGAGGTGAAACTACTTCTGGCACACCTTCAAGGGAAGACGATGAAGGCATAGAGTTATTTTGTACTCTTCGATTCATCAATTTTCTATAAAATTTTTAGATAAATCTCCTTCCTCTAGCACTAATTTATTGTTGTGAGACTCAAAATCTGAGTGGGAGAGATCAGACAAAGCTGAGCTGGAGGTTAGTAGTAGTCTGATCTGAGATGGCTTCAAGAAAACAAGTCAAAAATCGATGGAGATCCTTCGATTCTTGATCCTTCAATACTTAAATCAGTTCGAGCCTCGAGAACAAGAGATGAAAAAAGTAGAATAGAGCAGGAGAGTTTGTATAGAATTAGAGAGATTGCACTTTGTAGGAACTAGAGTCTTTATTCAAGAATTGACAAAATTTCTACTGATAGTCTCACTCTAGTTTCAGGAGATCAGAACTTACCATTGGAGGATCCTGGATCCTCTATTTATAGAGGGGCTGGTGAGGCCATTACAAAATTTGTTAGGCCATTATGAGAGTTTGTTAGACAGTTGTAGCCAGCTATAAATAAGCTAGAGTATAGCTATACGTACTAGTTGGAAGTTGTTGAAATTCGAGGCTTGGGGTATGTATGCGTTTCAAAATTTTATTTTCTAAACATCGTAATATGATATAAGATTAAAATACTTTTAATCTGAATCATGTATGTATAAAAATATAAAATCACAAAGATCTAGTTCATGTACTGAAATTGACATATGCTGAAATTCAGATTATGATCAAATTGCATACCTGTTTTGCAATCTCTTTCTTCAAATCTGGATCTGAAAGAAAATTTTTTTTTCTATCCACACAAGTGTCTGATCTCTATGGATATCTACTCAAAATTAACCTAGAACAGTCCTCTTCAAATTAAATTTTTTTCTCTAAGAAAATTCAGCCTGCTGAATCTGAATGAAGCTTGGATCGCGATCAACACGATCTCTTTTCTTGATCTTCTTCTTCTCCTCTTCTCTTGCCTTTCTCCCTTGCTTTGTGCTTCTACCAAACATCAAGAACCAGCAAGGTGGGATGCCCAACAGCCTTGGGCGTGAGAAAGAAGTGGGACGCCCAACAAGAGAGGACGTGTGGGACATCCCAAGGAGAAGAGAGGGGAGGAGAAAGGGAGATGAAGAGAGGGCATGGGGGCTCTCTTTGGTGGGCATGGGGTGCTGGTTGGATTGCTCTAAGGACCTTGAGAGAGGTTCCTTTAAATAAGCAAAATGATTGAATTCTATTCAATCTTATAATACAAGTCCTACTTGCATTAGGTTTTCTAATAACTTAAGTTATTCAACTTTCATTAGGAATCCTATTAGACGCCAACTCTTGGAGCCCTTGCATCTATAAATTCACACTCTCTTTTGCACCCAAGGGACGTCCCATATGAAATCAAAAGGCCTTCTAATCATGGGACACGCCCAACTTAATCAAATCAAGGTGGCGCCTAAGAATAGATATCAAGAAAATTAATTAGGATCTTGCACCCTTAATTCATATGATCCAAAACTTTAGACATCCAATAATTGAAGTTTAATTAATCTAATTCATTTAGATTATTAGCAGATAATTAAGTTTAAATTATCTTATCAAATAAAAAATTCAAACGTAAAGAAAAAATTGGGTCCAATCATGTGCTAGCAAGATTATCTTAAGCCCAATCGGATTTCTCTAAACTCAATTGACACTTCACAAATTTAATTGCTAATTTCAGGCCTAATCCCTTTATTGTGTGATCCCATATGTTCAATTCTATCTGATAGTGAGATATACAATGATCTCTATCAAAGTATTATTGAAACTCTTTTCAATGGGTCGGAACAATTCCACTCTAACTCATCAAGGATTGTTGATCCAGAGCAATCCTAGTGAGTTCTCATAATCCATCAGTAACACCTAGTAGTATGTAATGACAACCCAGTAGAACTGAAATAAATCTCTAGATGTAGTTAACGTGTGATTCAGTTCCTCTATCGTGAGTCTCGACTAGATGGCAGGTCATAGATAAATTGTCAAACCTCAACATCAGTCATATGATAGATTCGATCAGTTCAAATCCAATTGTGATTTCTATAAAAATTTTTTTCCATCAATCATACTGTTGTGGCCATAAACTCTTGGATTTAGCCTCTTAAATCTCATAGAACTACTCCTCTCTATCAAGATCGATAGATCCCATCTTGCTGCGCACTCTACTCCTATAGTGAACCAACTGTCGCCAACATTCACTACAAGAGCTCATTGAGATCCATATTTATATGTCAATCAAAATCCAGCAGCTTCACTGCGAGCAGTAGTATCATCTCAGATCAAAAGACTAGTCACACAACTACAGCATCGAGATAATCATTAACGAATGAATAGAAATCTAAATGATCTCTCGCATGGTCATGCTCAGTACTAGTTGTTCTCTAATAACTACCCGCACTCATCATCCAGTGTCTCTACACTGTAGACTAGAAACTCATTTATCCTGAAGGAAGCGATCTGTACGCTAGTCTATCTGGATCAATCACCGTCCTCGTGATAATTCTATGATCGAAAATTTTTAAAAATTAAATATATATCTCTAATTCTCAACTCTTTGAGAATATGTATCGAAAGCTAATTATATGGACGATTCAAGGACACATTACACTTAAATGAAATATAAATTTATCTTTTTATTGATCATATCATGTATTAAGTATAAAATTATATCCTAAATTTATTACAATATGTCAGCCATATTGGCTTCTAAGATATACATCTAACACTCTCTCACTTGGACTAAAATCAATTGACCATAAATCTAAGTTCCATCTTCTCAAGATGGACTTTCATTTTTGGTTGGCTCAATTACTTTGTCAGCGGGTCTGTCACATTGTTTGTAGAGTCTACTCTTCGCATCTCGACATATTTTTTTTCGAGATAATCACATATGATATAATACCGCCGCTCGATGTGCTTTGATTTTTTATGAGACTTTGGTTCTTTAGCAAGTGCTATGGCTCCATTATTGTCACAGTAAAGTGGTATGGCATCTGATGTCATAATCTCAAGTTTCACGATAAACTTCTTGAACCAGAAGCCTTTCTTTATAGCATCCGAAGCAGCGACATACTCAGCTTTTATGATCAAATCTGCTATGATGAATTGCTTGAAACTCTTCCAGCTGACTGCGCCACCATTGCAAATAAACACATATTCTGACGTAGACTTTCTATCATCAGGATCAGACTTGAAGTCTGAGTCAGTATATCCCTCGACTCGCAACTCAGAACCTCCTCCAAAGATCAAGAACAAATCCTTAGTCTTTCTCAAGTACTTAAGGATGTTCTTCACAGCTATCCAGTGCTCTTCATCTAGATTCGATTGATACCTGCTCGAGATACTCACAGCAAGGATAATATCAGGTCGAGTACATAGCATGGCATACGTGAGGCTTTCTATAGCCGAGGCATAAGAAATCCTACTCATGCGCTGTACTTCCTCAGATGTGGTCAGACACATCATCTTGGAAAGATTAATACCATGTCTAAGAGGCAAAAATTTTCTTTTAGAATTTTTCATGCTGAACTTCTTCAGTATCTTCTCTGTGTACAGCTTTTGTGATAGACCTAGCATCCATTTATATGTATCCCTATAGATCTTTATTTCGAGAATATAGGATGCTTCCCCTAGATCTTTCATGGAGAATTTCTTGAACAACCATCTTTTGACCATGATCAGCATGAGAATATCATTCTCAATAAAGAGAATATCATCTACATACAATACGAGAAATGTTATTGTGCTCTCACTAATCCTTTTATATACACATGATTTCTCTTCATTTTTTATGAAATTAAATGATTTGATTGCCTCATCAAAATGATGGTTCCAACTCTGAGAAGCTTTCTTTAATCTGTATATGGATCTTTGTAGCTTGAAGACTCTATGATCACCATCACCAGATATGAAACCCATAGACTGCTCCATATATATATCTTTCTCAAGATATCCATTCAGAAAAGTAGTTTTTGTATCTATCTATCAGATTTCATAATTATAGTAAGCTGCAACAGCAAGCAGAGTGTGGATGAATTTCAGTATGGCTACAGACGAAAAATTTTTTTGATAGTCAATATCCTTACGCTGACTATAATCTTTAGCTACAAGTCTAGCTTTATAGGTCTCTATCTTATCATCGGCATCTATTTTTCTTTTGTAGATCCATTTATACCCAATGGATACAATATCCTCAGATGGATCCACTAAGGTCCATATTTGGTTTCAGTGCATCGAGTCAATTTCTGATCTCATCACATCTAATCATTTTTCGAAATCGATGTCGGACATCTCCTTATCAAAGGTATTAGGATCATCACCATGGCCCCTGTCTCCCATAATAAATATTTTTTACTTTCTCCATAAGCATACCCATGTACCTTTTAGGAGGTCGGAAGATCCTGCTAGATCTATGAGGTGTTAGAGGAACATCTATTACTAGCTCATGAATAATGGGTTCCTGAGGATCGATATCTCTTTGCTCTTCAGAGACCTCTTCGAGCTCAACTAGCCTCCCACTACCACCATCTTGGATAAACTATTTTTCTAAAAATATGGTGTTTCGACTCACAATCACATTGTGATCTTATGAAAAATAGAAGTAGTATCCGATGGATTCTTTTGGATACCCTATAAAATGAGTTATAATAGATCTATCCTCTAACTTATCAGCCATCTGTTTCTTGATATAGACCGGATATCCCTAAGTCTTAAAATAATCTAGACTCAGTTTCTTACTGTACCATATCTCATACAGTGTGGTAGAAATAAATTTTGGTAGAACTTTATTCAACAGATGAATGGTGATTAATAAAGTATGTCTCCAAAGATATAAGGATAGATCAGTGAAGCTCATCATGGATCTGATCATATCCAATAGGGTTATATTCCACCTTTCAGATACTCCGTTGAGCTGAGATGTTCCAAGAGGAGTCCATTGAGAGACTATGCCATTGTCCTTAAGATACTCGAAAAATTTTAGATTAAGGTATTCACCTCCTCGATCAGATCGAAAAATCTTAATGGATTTTTCTGTTTGCTTTTCTACTTTATGTTTGAATTTCTTGAACTTTTCAAAGACTTCAGACTTATATTTTATCAGATACACATACCCATCCCTAGACAGATCATCGATAAAGATAATGAAGTAGGCATAACCACCCCTAGCTTGCACATCAAATAGCGCACACACATCAAATAGCCCCTTGACTTCTACAAAGGATAACTTGGCCATTTTTTTTCGAAGGCAAAATTCACAAACTGGATACGGCTCTGGGTTAAAAGAGCCAAGGATTCCATCTTTCTCCAGTGTGTTTATCCTGTCCTCTCCAATATGGCTTAGTCTATGGTGCCACAAGTACTTCTGGTTAATATCATCTCTGAATCTCTTTTGACCTATGGTACTCATTATTTACTTGTTTAAATTCACATTCACATCAACATGCAAGTGATAAAGACTATCAATTAAAAGATCTCGTGCAACCAATTTATTTCATAAATAAATAGAATAAAAGTTTTTATTGAAACTAATTTCAAAACCTTTCTGTGCTAGTACAGATACGAAAATCAAATTCTGACTAACTACAGGAATATAATAACAGTCTTTTAAATCTAATCTAAAATCAGACAGTAATCGAAGAGGATAAGTGCCAACGGCCTCTGCAGTAATTTTTGCTCTCTTGCCGATCTGAAGGATCATGTCACCTTCCCTCAACCTTCTACTTTCTATTAAATCTTGCATTGAGGTACATATATAAGCACTCGAGTCAGAGTCTAATATCCAACTAGAAGTAGAAGAAATCATAAGGTTAGATTCAATTACGAACATACTTTCAGAAAGTTTATCATCTTTTTTAATCTTTAAGCTTTCTAAATAGAGTGGACAGTTTCTTCTCCAATGGCCTTCAGCATCACAGTGAAAATACTTTTTCTTTGCTTCGGTCTTCTTAGGAACTTTCTTCTTTGGCCTGTTCTCCTTCTTCTACTTCTTAGTGGATTTAACCTTTTTCTTCTCAGTAGACTTTCTCTTGGAAGAAATTCACTCCACAGTGAGAACAGTGTCCCTTGAACTCTTTAAGATTCCTTCCGTAGTGACCAACATGTTGACCAGTTCAGGTATAATGCAATCGAGCTTGTTCATATGAAAATTTATAATAAATTGACTATATAAACTTGTAAGGGATTGAAGCATCAAATCCATTTGCATTTTCTTTTGTATTTCAAGTCCGAGCTTTCCAAGCTCCTCAATATCCTTGATCATTGTCATACAGTGCTCATGGACAGACTGTCCTTTGCACATCTTCAAGTTAAAGAGTCTCTTGGATACTTTGAAGTGCATAGTATGGCTCTGCTTACCATACAATTTTTGTAGGTGAGTTATCATAGCCCTGGTAGTGGGTATATGCTCATGCTGGCTTTGCAACTCGTTTGACATTGATGGCAGCACATAACACTTGAACTGACTGTCTTCATCTGTTTACTTTTCAAAAATAGCTCTTTGCTCGGTAGTAGGATGATTTGGTAATACTATGAGTTTTTGATCGAGTCATGACTTAATTTTTCTAAAGTCAGGATAATCTTGAGATTTCTGAGCTAGTCTTTGTAATTAATTTTGATCAAATGATTGATTTCAAAGACGTGGGCTAGAGGATTTGAGGCTGACATTGTTTAACTATGAGAATAGAGATTCAAGTTAGATTTTTATACTTTAATGTTATATTTACTTTTAGAAACTTTAAGATGCAAACAATGACTCCGACTAATTTTTCGGATCCCTCCACTCTCCGAGAAGGAAACAAAAATCCTAACGCAATAAAAGATTTTTAGTGAGTGCTGCAGTCCCACCGATGCCATGCACCTCATCTAATAGTTATTGGTAACATACACACCGATGCATAGGTAACTCTTTATCCAGATGCTTCTCTAAGCATGTTGCAGCGACTTGATTTCTAAGTCATATGGGCTCACCTAATAGTTATTGTCCATATTTTTTAGTTAAGCCCGACCCACCATTCACAAACAGGTATAAGACCGTCATTGAATCTCTCACCTAATAGTTATTGGATCTAACCCCATCCTTATCTTGAGATAACTCTTTGCTAATAGAGTGGTTGCATGTTCTCGATGCAACTGAATCACTGTGACCAGTTGAGATCAATCAACACCGATAGCACGTCCGTATATCTACAACAGTGGAAGATCTATGGACTTAATATTTGTGGGAATGTTTGAATTTAGGTCTCATCTAATCAGTCATCATATAACCGATCTAATTGGCATGGGCTAAACTAAATGCTAAGCAACCTTATTTAAGATCCAATCTTTCAAATTGGCCAAGTGGAGATCGATGGGGTCCCCCGTTGCTTTGCTTAGATACCAATAAATTGATCAGGTAAGCGAACAGAATCAATTAAATAATCATGTCTCAATTACTTGCTTTAGACACCAATAGGTCAATTGGTCCAAACAGGTTAGCTCAAGCGAATCGGGCTCAAACCAACGAGTCAAATTAGATCTTTAGGTTAATCGATTCTATATATGAGACTCAATCAATTTGATTAACAACAATTGTATGATCATATAACTTAATTAATCTAACCCACATCAATATTTAACTCAATTTGATCAATTATTTAATCGAATTAGACCCATATGATTTAAATCAAAAATTCTAGATGCAATCCTATTACATGACCTAATTTTTGATTTTTTCATAACCAAAATTCTCATGTACAAACACAAATTTCAGATTCTACAATCAAATTTTAGATCTAAATTCTTTGCATAAAAGTAAGTTTTAAATCATAAAAATAATTTTCAGATTTAACATACAAACATATATCGCATATATACATGTAAAATTCAAATCTAAATAAAATTTAGATCTACAACATGATATCATATATCTCATATACTAATCATGGATCATATTGAAAGTAGTTTTATGATCTAAACATACAATCACATATCTTATATATGAATCATGAATCAGATCGTATAAAATTTCAGGTTTATGTATGCATCTACATATTATATGAACATGAACTAGAAATCATTCTAGATCAAAATTTAGATCTATACATACTTTCACATATCAACTATATGTTCTAAAATTAAATCTAAAATTAATTTTTAGATTTAAAGATTCATCTATATATCTTATGTATTAATAAAAAATCAGATTTTGAAATTTTTTTCAAAACATATATGATAATTTCAGCAATATGAAATCCGTGGCTCTGATACCACTATTGGAATTCGAGGCTTGAGGCATGCATGTGTGTTTCAAAATTTTATTTTTTAAACACCGTAGCAGAATATAAGATTAAAATACTTTTAATCTAAATCATGCATGCATAAAAATATAAAACCACAAGGATCTAGTTCATGTGCTAAAATTGATATATGCTGAAATTCAGATTGTGATCAAATTGCATATCTATTTTGTGATCTCTTTCTTCAAATCTGGATCTGAAAGAGAAAAAAAAAATTTCTAGCCGCATAAGTATCTGACCTCTATGGGTATCCACTCGAGATCAGTCTGGAATAGCCCTCTTCAAGTTAAATTTTCTTCTCTAAGAAAATTCAGCCTGCTGAATCTGAACGAAGCCTGGATTATGATCAACATTTGATCTCTTTCCTTGATCTTCTTCTTCTCTTTTTCTCTTGCCTTTCTTTTTTACTTTATGCGGCTACCAAATATCAAGAACCAGCAAGGTGGGACGCCCAACAGCCTTGGGCGTGAGGAAGAAGTAGGACACCCAACAAGGGAGGATGTGTGGGACGTCCCAAGGAGAAGAGAGGGGAGAAGAAAGGGAGAAGAAGAGAGGATGCGGGGGCTCTCTTTGGTGGGCATGGGGTGCTAGTTAGATTGCTCTAGGGACCTTAGGGGAGGTCCCTTTAAATAAGCAAAAGGATTGAATCCTATTTAATCTCATAATACAAGTCCTATTTGCATTAAGTTTCCTAATAACTTAAGTTATTCAATTTCTATTTGGAATCCTATTAGACGCTAACTCTTGAAGCCCTTGCACCCACTAATTCACACCCTCTTTTGCATCTAAGAGATGCCCCATATGAAATCAAAAGGCCCTCTAATCATAGGACATGCCCAACTTGATCAAATCAAGATGGCATCCAAGAATAACTATCAAAAAAATTAGTTAGAGTCTTGCACCCTTAATTCATATGATCCAAAATCTTAAACACCCAACAATTAGAGTTTAATGAATCTAATTCATTTAGATTATTAGCAGATAATTAAGTTTGAATTATTTTATCAAATAAGAAATCTAAACGTAAAAAAAAAAATGAATCTAATAATGTGCTAGCAAGGTTACCTTGAACCCAATTGAGTTTTTCTAAATCCAATTGACACTTTATAAGTTCAATTACTAATTTCAGATCTAATCTCTTTATTGTGTGACCCCATAGATTCAATTCTTTCTAGTAGTGAGATATACAATGATCTTTATCAAAGTATCATTGAAATTCTTTTCAATGGATCGGAACAATTTCACTCTAACTCATCAAGAATTGTCGATCCAGAACAATCTTAGTGAGCTCTCACAATCTACCAGTGACACCTTGCAGTATGTAGTGACAATCCAGTAGAACTTAAATGAACTCCTAGGTATAGTTAATGTATGATTCAGTCCTTCTATCGTGAGTCTCGACTAGATGGCAGGTCATGAATAAATCATCAAACCTCAACATCAGTCATATGATAGATTCGATCAACTCAAGTCCAATTATGACTTTTATATAAATTTTTTTCTATCAATCACACTGCTGTGGCCACAGACTCTCAGACTTAGCCTCTCAAATTTTATAGGAGTACTCATCTCTATCAAGATTAATAGATTCTATTTTGATGCGCACCTTACTCCTATAGTAGACCAACTATCATCAACATCCACTGCAAGAGCTTATTGAGATCCATATTTATGTGTCAATCAAACTCCAGCAGTCTCACTGTGAGCAGTAGAACCATCTCAGATCAAAGGACCAATCACACAACTACAGCATCGAGACAATCATTGATAAATGAATAGAAATCCAAGTGATCTCTCGTCTGGTAGCACTCAGTACTAGTTGTTCTCTAACAACTACCCGCACTTGTCGTCCAGTATTTTTACACTGTAGACTAGAGATCCATCTATTTCGAAAGAAGTGATTTGTGCATCAGTCTATCTAGATCAATCACCATCCTCATGATAATCCTATGATCGAGAGCTTTTAGGAATTAAATATACATCTCTAATTCTCAACTCTTTGAGAATATTATCGAAAGCTAATTCCATGAATGATTCAAAGACACATCACATTTGAATGAAATATAAACTTACCTTTTTATTGATCATATTAATGTATTAAGTACAAAATTGTGTTCTAGATTTATTACAATGTATCAGCCATATTGGCTTCTAGGATATGCATCTAACAGAAGTAAGTTTATACTTAGCTGTATGTGTTAGCTAGGAATGAGTTCATACTTAGCGTATGTATCAGTCGGTGATGAGTTGTAACATAGCTATAGCAAGCTAGAAGGCAGCTGTATAATAATCATCTATATTTTGGGATCACATCGATTCAGATCGGTAGATAGCCGAATTGATCATAATGCTTCATCAGGAGTCAATTTAGGTTAGTTCAGATCGATATCTAGTTGAGCTAAGTTGAATTAGATCGGTATTCAACCGATCTGACTCAGAAATAGACTTTGATCAATATAATTTTTAGATGATTCTCTCTGATATCGCCACATGCTAGAGATAGCTTTCTAAGAGATTGACCTTCTGTCTTATAAGAAAGTTGGCCTTCAGCTTTTTAATGAGGTCGGTCTTATGATGATCTCAAAGTTCTAATGAGATCGGCTTTATGATGATCTCAACTTTTCGATGAGGTCGGCTTTATGATGACCTTAGCCTTTCGCTAAGGTCAACTTTATGATGATCCCAGCCTTCCACTGAGGTCATCATAAAAAGGTCTGCTTTATGATGATCTCAGTCTTCTGCTAAGGTCGGCTTTATGACGATCTCAGCCTCCTAATGAGGTTGGCTTTACTATCGAGGTTTACATCAATATTCTTATCAATTCGAGAACTCCCGAGTCCCGAGGACATCAACTGAGGTGGTATGACCTCCACAACAGGGCAAAAATAGATATAAAACCTTAAAGCTTCAAGACCAAGCAAGTCATGAGATGGGTGTGCCAAATCCAATCAATCTGTCAATATACTAAATCTATTATAATTTATAAATATTATTTAAACTTTATATGGAATATACGATGAATGCATAGCAAAAACTAGTAATTGCATTTTTTAACAAAATATGCATATCATTTGTCTTCATCTAGACCTTGATTTTCCTTCCATCACAGATCTCAAAAAACAAACAAAAAACACATCAATACTTGAGTTCTACTTGATTTGCATGTTAATCTCTCAATTCCTTTTTTTAATAGAATCTCTCAATGTTTTTTAAAATCACATATTTATCCTCAAAAGGATACAATCTGTTACAAATCTTCCTCCAAGGTCAAGTTAATAACCATCGGAGAAGATGTTAATGTAATATTCACTATCAAGTTGATAATCGTTTATACAATGTAGAATGTTTTACATCTAAGTTATATGTATCTTAGTTCTTGGCATACTTGCACCTAAAACTTCATAATCCACATTTTAATCTTTAAATTACTTTAAATTCTTATTTTCTATACCATATATCCATTCATTTGGAGAAATCCTTTACATTTATTTCGAGTTAAGAGAAAATTTAGCCCATGGGATAGTTTTAGGGCTTCCGAATTACTTTTTGATAACTTAGGTAATGCTTATCCACAACATAGTAGTCAGGATAAGCAAGTGGGAGGTCAACATGATCGAAAGGTATGCCATGAATTTAAAGGATAAAGTGATTGATATGCAGATTAATTAGTAGATTCACCCTATTACAATGGGGATTTCCAATCCCGAGCTTAGGAAACATAAATCAATTGTTTGAGCTGCAGATTATTAAAATGCACTGCAGGAAAATAATGATTCCCATCGGATCAATAGAAAACCTTCCTCTTTTCTTCTCTATGTCATCTTTATGAACATCCCTCTCTTCCACTCTTTCCGCGTACACTGCCACTGCCACAAGCTCTTCTTTGAGATTGCCACTACAACCATGAGCGACAACTCCTATATTATTCCCATCTCCTTTTTCTTCTCCATTTTTTGTTTGTTTTTGAAGTATTGCGGATGACATCCCTATCTCTCCGTATCAAAATATTTAAAAAAGAAATTGCATATTTGAACTTTCTCTACATCCAACTAGAAGTATTATAGATGGCATCCCTATCTCTAAAATTCCAACCCCTTTTTTTAGTCGAACTTGGCATGCTCATGAGACTTCCCTGTTGAAAATCAAATCATATACGTGTATAATGTTTCATGTAGCCTCGTGATCTCTGCATTCGAGGTATGTTAAACCACACACATTAATATGTAAAATATTTCATATATTTCATAAACTTGTAGGTCATTTGATAAAAACTTTACACCATAAAAAAATTGTAGCTTATAAGATTATTCTTTTCTGTTTTCTTATGTATTATTTGTCTTCTTGTTCTGCATATCATTTTTGCTGTCTTTCTTTTGGTGGTATTTGATTTTATTGTTCGTACAATTTCAACAAGAAATGCAAACATATACTTTTGAAACCTATGCATGCATTCTTGGGATATTCTGAACAAGGTTAAAATTCTCTCCTTGAGCCCATGTAGAGCTTTCTGGATAGAAGTAAGTCCTCTTGGAAGAAGCAGCTGAAATTAGTCCATTGATCTAGATGCTATATCTGGTTTGAAGTTGTCAGCTTACCAAGCTAGTAAATTCTCTCAACGATTATTCCAGATATCTGAGTTCAAATCATGTACACTAGGGACCCACATTTTATTGTGATTGAATTGCATATCAAGTAGTTGATTTTCATGTTTAATAATGAATATTTAGTATTGGTACAAAAACTAGGAAAAAAGTCTCGGAGGGTGCATGCTCTGTGACGAGACAAGTGAATCGGTGGACCATTTTTTCTTGCCATGTGCTGTGGATATGTACCTCGTTTTCGGCTGGAAAGATCCTCGGCTCCGATCTATCTATAGAAAATGAACGCTTGACAAGTCACGTGCATACAAATCATAAAGATCATTGGGTATACTCCGTCGAGCTAGTTGTGACTGCTACCTGTCCTCTACCCTTGCTAACGATTTCACCTCGATCGTGGACATCTTATTTTAGCTCGTCCATGGCCAACTAATTTCAAAACATCTAAGGTCAATGCGTGCTCCACGATCTCCAAAATCTCGACTTTGGACAATCTATTCTAAATTGTCCATAGCCGAGCTAACGTCTCTCTCCTTCCCAAATTAGGAAAGTTTAGATGAAGAAGGATTCCTCCACAATTGAATCTCCCATAAAAGAAAATAACTTCTCCAAGTCAATCTGTACGCTAAATCCAAAAAGCAATCACAACTTCGAGATGTATACGACTTCGATTGCTCCCCTATAAATAAAGAGTCTTCAGGACCCTCAAAGTAAGTTCTCAATCTTCGCTTTTTCTTTTCTCATTGTTTTTCGTTTCTTGACTTGAATGTCGGAGAGTCTTCACTGGAGAACACTCTGATGAAAACTTTTTATAGGTATTTGTATAGAGCTCCAATGACAGAATCACTTTGGCCATCCTCATCTTGGCGTTCGACCTCAGGTGCGGAGATCTGAAGCAACACCATACAATTTTTTTTTTCAATCATTTGAAGTGTGTATGTTCATCATTAGGTGTGCCTTATCCACAATTTAGTTTTGAGCACCTCTATTTAGATCAGCGGAGAAGAAAATTCATAAACCCATCTCACTCTATCTTCTTAATGTTTGTTGGCTACTGCTTGGGTGTGCTGGAAGAGAGAGGAACTCCAGGATCTTTTAAATATCTTTTAAATAAGCACTCATCTATTGCTCCAGCCATTTCAAAGGGCCTCTCAAGTTTCATTGCTTGGTCTAATCCACGCACTTAGTGCCCCCCATGCGTAAATAGTACATCCACCAAGGCCCTTATGCTGCATTCACCATAGTCTCCGAATTATCGGAGCTCGTATTATTAGTTTGTTTATTCTTGGTGCTTTATAAATTGAAATAGAGAAACTTACTTTACGGGAGTGTAATAACATGTTGTTAAAATTCTTCTATTTGAAATAAACATGGTTTGTATATTTGTAAATTGATAGCCAATATGAAGCAAAAATATCATGGTTATTTGATTATGAAGTTTATGAATGTTAACAATAAATTAGATGAAGCTAAGCATGGTTTCGCAAGTTTAGTAAGATAATCGAAGTCCTTGATCTATTGTGCAGTTAACTATTTTAACTAGCCCAATTTTGCTAGAGAATTTGGGTTGATGACTTTATAATGACATCTTTTATAGGAATGTATGATATGGATTTTGGCATTAATTTCACTAATTTCATAGATGTTTAAGGATGGAAGATGGGCACCTTGTTGCTGAAAGAGTATGGGCGGGATTTAAAATAATCGACATGAGTAATTCTTTGTGCATCGCTTGCAGTGTAGAAAATCCGATGTGGAGTGCACTGCTTCCTCCGATTGGACCATATAGTCACTGCTTCTCGACGCATATTTAATGCTTACAGATTGATGTTTTCGTTTAAAAATTTTATATAATAAAAATATTCTTACTCAAAATTATGACATCCCTTCACAAAATACCCTTTATGACTTTCTGATATATTGTATGATTTTTTTTTAGTGACTTCCTGTGAATATATATGACTTTCGGTGAATATATATAACTTTTCGTAACTTTTTATGGATATATATGATTTTATGTGAACATATATAATTTTTTATAAATATATATGATTTTCTATAAATATATATGACTTTCTGTGAATATATATATATTCACAAGAAGTCATATATATTCACAGGAAGTCATATATATTCACAGAAAGTCATATAACATGAAGTCATATATATTCACATAAAATCATATGACAGGAAATCATATGTATTCATAGAAAGTCATACAAGATATCAGAAAGTTATGAAGGATATTTTTATCATATAAAATTTTTAAATAAAAATATCAATTTACAAATATTAAATATGCATCAGGAAGTGATGGCTATATGGTTCAACCAGAAGAAGCGGTACATTCTACGTCGAATTTTCTATATCACAAATCGTATATAAAGAATTTCTCTAACTGGCATTATAATATGCTCTGAGGGATTCGTTATGCTTTTATATATATATATATATATTTAAACGAAAACATCAATCTGTAGAAGTGATGGCTATATGGTTCAACCAGAAGAAGTGGTGCACTCCACGTTGAATTTTCTATATCACATATGGGTATATAAAGAATTTCTCTAACTAACATTATAATACGTTCTGACAGATTGATGCTTTTATATATATATATATATATATATATATATGAAAAACAGGCATTTGATTCATAGCATTTTTTTTTTTCTAGTCAAATGTGTTGTCACTTCATGGTTTTGGTATATGAGAGAAAGTAAGTGAAACGAAGTGTTATTTTTCGTAAAAAAACACTGCCAACAGCATAAGCATCCAGAGGTGATGATGTGTACCCTGGGACCACCTTCAAATGGGGCCAAACACTCAACTTCAGGAACTCTCACGTGACCAACCCTATGGCGGGCTGGCTCGAAGCATTTATCAATTTGAAATTCCTTCAGCACGTCTGACACGCGATCCACGCTGTTCGAAATTTAGTTTCAGACTGAAAATGGGTTCCAATCGATCTAAAAAAATCAAATCAAATATAATATAATATAATTTTTAATTTTTATTATTAAAAAATTTAATTTTTAATTTAATTTAATTAAAAAAATAAAAATCATAGTTTAAATTTATATTATTTATTATATTAAAAATTTATTGATTACATAGATAATTAGATATTTAAATTTAATTTATTATTATAATTCACTGTAATGCTTGATTGTTTATTTGTATTATATGATTGCTTATTTGTATTATAGATGATAGGATTTTTACTATATTATATTTTATTTATTATCGATTTATTATTTATCAATTATTAATATATTATTATTTTTTATTTATTAATTTTTAATATAAAAAATTATCAATCAATAAATACAACAGATTCTGAATTTAGTTAAATATAATGTAACAAACTAACAACGAATCCAAATAATTATTTAAATATATTATATCAAAAATAAATAATTAAAAATAAAAAATTATAAAAAAAATCGAATAATCGAATCGAATTGAATTAAAATTTTTGGTTCGGTTTCGACTCAGTTCTTCTCTTATTCAGTTCGATTTTTGATTTTTTTTTATTATTTAATTTTTGATTTTGAATTGATTCGGATCAAAATGAAACGGTTAAAATTAAATGAACAGTCCTAGATCCATTTCGGCCGCTCTCTCAGACATTATGACTAACACGGGATGTACCTTAGTCATTCCGACCCACGGCCCCGCATCAGCATAAAATTGAGGTACAACGTTAATAGAAAAAAGAAAAAATAAAAGACACGACGACCTTAGCCAGCTCCAGTATTTTTGGGCGAGAAATTATTGGCCAGAACTGTTTCATTGTATAGACTTTAAATTATTTAATAAAATATTATTATATTATTTAATAATTTAAATTTTTTATATAATTAAAAAATAATTAAAAATAAAATAAATAGTTAATCATAATTAATCATTTTCATCTAATTTTTACTGAATTATTTTAATTTACTGAATGATATAGTGATATTTTATTAGATGGTTTAAAGTCGACGTGTTGAAACAATCTTGACCAATAACTTCTTATTCGGGACCATCTTTCATCTTTCATGTGAAAGAAGGGTTCATCTTCATCCGTGTAAATTCACCATTGGATCATCTATTTATTACTTTGAGATATGTATATATCGAAGAATGATTGAATTTAGAGCGATATTTTGACACAACATCAAGATTCAAATATTTTTTCCAATTTTTTCTTTAGCTTTTGTTTGCTCCAAAATCCAAGATCAGAAGATTGGTTTTCTCCTATACATAAGATACAAGGACAAACAAAATGTCGTTGTTCTAACTAGATGATCTTTGTTTGTTTTCATTATTTGTATGTTAAGATGACATGAAGCCCCCGTTGAACTGATCGTAATTTTTACAACATTCATTTGATGCAGTGATAGCACTTCCATGTAAATGATCATTAGCCTTGGTTACATTTATTGACTTGTTGGACTTGATGAAAATGCGCTCATGTTTCTTGTCACACAATTCGGAGCACAATGTGTTGGCACCCATAGGCTTTTGAACGAAAGAAATTAAAATAGGGGTGACCGGCAGGATATAATCGGTTAATATTATATAGTATAAAAATATTTCTTAATGAAATATGTGGGAAATAATTTATGGGTGTTGGTGGATGTCTGACTAGGACACTATCTCTCAGGATCTTTTCGATATCGCACGTCGCAGCAGGAAGAAAGAAAAAATAAAACAGAAATAATCAAATACATGGTCAGCCAAAAAAGGACTCGTTTTCACGAGACATGCAAGCTTCACTATGAGAAAAGAGAAAAATTATAAGAAAAGATTACACTCTCAACCCTCGTACATTAAATCTTTCCCTCACAGAAAACTCTCTCTCACAAAAGCTTTCTCTCTAGGAAGACCCTCCTGAATCTTTAAAGTGACTGCTGTCCGTTGTCCAACAGTCTCCCTAGAGCCTTTGCTCCTGCTCCTGTCGGTGCGGCGCTTTTGTTCACTGGGTTTTTCTCCTGAACAAAGCCGCACACCACCATACCTCTCTGTTCACGGATCAGAGCCTTTTAAAGGCTTAAAATCGTGAAAGAATAGGATTAGGGACTCCTCACAACACCCAAAAAACCTCCTTGAACCCTTGGATCTTGACCGACAGTGCTAGAGACCATTGGATCGCGACATGGTCCACGAAATAAGTCGTAGACTATGAGAAACGCAAGTGAAATGATTGCAGGTCCACGGTGGACTGCGAGAAACCCATGAGAAATGCCCACATGGTCCACATGCCCGGCCATGGACCGCCCGGTCCACCATGGATCAGGATATCGCGAGCCTGATCCCCGTGCATGTGTGCGTGGGCCTGGGCCGCACCCGCACCCGCCCGCATGCGTTCGGACCTGAGCTGTGCTCCCACAGCCGGGCCGCATGCTGTAGTGCGCGGCCGCACCACTGCCGCTCCGCCGGCCCGCCGCTGGCAGCCGCCGGTCTTCCGTCGCTCCGAATTTCGTGCCAACTTCAATCGAGCGTATCTCGATCATCCAGACTCCGTTTGAGGTGATCTTAGGCTCGTTAGACTCCATTCGTCATCGCAGACCTCACTGTGAGCTCAATGTGGATCGAATCTCGAGGCATCAAATCCTAACAATCTCCATCTCGACTCAACATTCAGTATTTTTCTAACTTTGAGAGCTTTTGGATCTCTTCATCCCCATGTCCTGGGGCAATCGTCTGCTGATCATGGATGGACAGACATGGGAGTCAAGCTAGGCCGCTCGATCCTATCTTCATCGTATGATGTGCTCCTCCTGACTTGAGATCTGCTCGGGGTATCATCTTGCGGCAATAGGAATTTCACCTTGCGATATCGCCTTTCATCCTCCCGAGGCTTGCGTCTCGTGCCCAATCTACCTTCACCTGGAGCTCCACTTCGCTCTGGGCTCCTCTTGGCTCCTGAAGCTCCACCTCACACTGGGCTCCCTGTCAGGTAGTAATATCCTCTCGTCCTCTTCTTTCCCTCCAGAATAATCCTATCGCCGCGTAGCACCTTCAAGATTCCTTCACCAGCTACTATCCTATAGCCTCTCGAATCCAGTCTCCTCAGTAAGATAAGATTATGTCTAAAATCGGATATGTATCGGATCTCTCCCAATCTCCTCATTGCACCATCTTGTGTCTTCCAACTGACCATCCCGATGCTTCTAATCGTACAGCTCGATCCATCCGGTAGATAAATAGTACCCTCACTGTTCTTCAGATAGTCGAACTGCTCATCTCTGCAACATGCATGATAGATGCATGCAGAATCTAAACTCCACTGCTGGGAAGAAGTAGATACCTCGTCAAATATCTCTAGGACATCATTCCTTTGAATCGCTATTGGCCGTCACTGTAGTAGCCCTCACCTGATCCCTGAGTTGAGAGTAATCTCTGGCTAGATGCCCCAACTCGTCACATCGATAACATCTGGTTTTGCTTAAGTCCCTCGTCCTGAACTTGGACCGTCCTCATCGCGATCTCCTGTCACTTCATTTATCACCTCCTGCTCCTCCAGAAACCACCAAAGCTGAATTGCCGCCATCTGAGCTCGAAGCTGGGTTTTCCTTCTTGAGAACCTCGTTCTGGAGAATCGCCGCAGTGACTTCGTCCATCTTGACAGTACTCTTTTCCACTAGAAGAGCAGTCACCAAAGACTCATGTGAAGGGGGGAGCGATGCTAGCAAAACCAGTGCCCTGGTCTTCTTCACAACTTTCTTGCCAACACTGAGGAGGTCAGTAAGGATCTTCTGAAAGTGGTTGAGATGCTCCTACACACTCTATCTCTCAGTCATCCGCAGCTGGTAGAACTGCCTCCAGAGGAAAAGAGTGTTGGTGAGAGATTTTACCATGTACAACTCCTCGAGCTTCGACCACAGCACCATCGAAAAAGTCTCGCTAAGCATATGGATCATCACCTCATCCGCTAAGTACATACGGATGATACTCACCACCTACATCTGTAGCCGTCTCCAATCTTGTACCTTCATAGTGGTCAGCTTCTCCTTGCATAAGAGAGCATTGATCAATCCTTGTTGGATGAGCACGTCCTTCACCCTTGTCTGCCACAAGAAGAAATTACTCTTTCCATCAAACTTATTGATCTTTATCTTGATTGATCCTGTTTTCTCCATCTTCAATCTTGCTCACCACCGCTGCAATCTGCATCCTGATACCGTCTTGCTCTGATACCACTGATTGGTGGATATCTAACCAAGTTGGCCAGACATCCACCTCCCAGGACCTTTTCGATACCGCACGTCGCAGCAGGAAGAAAGAAGAAATAAAATAAAAATAATCAAATACGGAGATCAGTCAAAAAAGAGCTCGTCTCCATGGGGCATGCAAGCTTCACTATGAAAAAAGAGAAAAATTACAAGAAGAGATCATACCTTCAACCCTCGTACACCCAATCTCTCCTTCACAGAAAACTCTTCCTCACAAAAGCTCTCTTTCAAGGAAGACCCCCTGAACTCTTGAAACGACTACTGTCCATTGTTCAACAGTCTTCCTAGAGCTTCTACTCCTGCTCTTGTCGGCGCGGTGCTTCTGTTCACTAGGTTTTTCTCCTGAACAAAGCCGCACGCCATCGTACCTCTCTATTCACGGATCAGAGCCTTTTAAAGGCTTAAAATCGTGAAAGAATAGGACTGAGGACTCTTTACAACATCCAAAAAAACCTCTCTGAACCCTTGGATCTTGACCGACAGCACCAGAGACCATCGGATCGTGACATGGTCCACAAAATAAGTCATAGACCGTAAGAAACCCATGGGAGACGCCCATGCGGTCCACACGCCCGGCCATGGACCGCTCGATCCACCATGGATTGGGATATCGCAAGCCTGATCCCCGCACACGTGGGCCCAGGCCTGGGTCGCGCTCTCGCGATCGGGCCGTGCACTGCTACACTTGGCCACACCATCGCTGCTTCGTCGGCCCACCACTGGCCATCACCGGTCCTCCATCGCTCCAGATTTCGTATCAAATTCAATCGAGCATATCTCGATCATCTGGACTCCATTTAAGGTGATCTTGGGCTCGTTGGACTCCGTTCGTCATCACGAACCTCGCTGTGAGCTCAATGTGGATCGAATTTTGAGACATCAAATCCTAACAATGGGGGTATTTGGTATGGGATGATCCATCCAGGATCAAGGATGATGTGGATGGAGGTAATAAGATCATCGTGTTTGGTTACACTATGGTGATCCTATATGGCGGTGATTTCAAATCACCCTCACTCCTCAAATCACCGTCTAACGCGGTGATAGGAATCCGCTCTTGAGACGGATATCCAATATTACTCCATCACGGTGATTTTATATTAAAATATATTAATCAAAATATCTTCACAATTGAGAGACTTTTGGGAAGAAAAAATCATTTTTATTTTTGCCGTAATATTTTTTACGCACACATGGGTGGATAGTTGAGGCATCTTCTTTACGAAATAGAAGGAACGCGTGCGGATACTTGGGGGTGTCATTTCCAAAAAAGAGAAGCAAATCTTTCATTCTCTTATCGTATTGATTAGAAAGAGAAAAAATCTATTTGGTTTTGTTCTAATTTTTTTTCTATCCCAATTCTCAATCCTAACTCCAAAATAAGTTGTCAAGGATATTTTTGATATTATATAGCTTGCGATCTTAAATTCTCGTAGCATACCAAATAAGTAACTTGTACATATCTCGAGATTTTTAATCACTGCATTATAGCAAACCAAATATAGTGATCTTAGATCACTACAGATTAGATCATCTCAGAATTTGGATCACCAGTGATCTTAGATCACCGCGGTGATCCAAATTGAGTCACCAAACACCCCCTATATGCATTTGGTATGACTTTAACTGTCCTTCAACCCTTTACCAAAAAAAAAAAAAAAAAAAATCCTTCAACCATTTCTAAAGTAAAAAATTTACTCTTAAAAAAATTTAGTATTCCATAATATCACTTAAAAAAGTGCTTTCACAAGAAGTTGAAATAGCAATTTGAAAGAAATAAGACAAACTCAATTTTAACTTCTTCATCCGTGAGATTACCGAAAACTGTTGTTAGTCAATCTATGAAAGATAGTTAAACAAAAATAACTACCAAATAAAAAAAAAATATCAAAAATAATTTTTAACTGAAAACTTAAATAAATCTGATACCTGAAAATATATCTTCTTTTTTAAAGTAAAGAAACAAGAAGCATGCTTATAACTTGTTTGATAGAACGTAAAACTATTTCTAGTCGAGCAATCTACAAAATTGCAATCCTAGTTCCTTATTTGATGTTCTTTGTGGTTCCACCAAAAGATGAATCGAAAAGAATTTACATATAATGCACGTCAAAGTGTTTCACAAACTCAAAGTTGAACCTGTTAAGAAAAAAAAAAAAAAATCGAACAAAGCAGATTTATAAGCATGCGTTAAGGATTAATTCTGTTATGCAAGATACTGGTAGATGTCCTCCAAATTACCTTATGATATACGTTGATTGATTTGGGGGGGTGGCGGGGCGTGTTTGTATCCATCAAATCCACACAAGGGCGGGCACGCAGCGGCACATCCGTGTCATCTAACAGGGATAGAACTATCGATCTTTCCTTTTGTGCACCATGTAACAATTATTAGTAGGTAATAATTTTTTATGAGGAAAAAGAACAATAGCTTGAATAGTTAGTGCCATTCATGTAAGATGTCATCATGTGAATTGCATCTGTTGCTGCTAGTTTCTACCAAAGGTAGGATCGGTCAAAGATGAAATGTGATTGACATTTGGCGGTGATGGTTTGACTTGCAAAACAAGCTAAATTGGCTCTGATAAAAACCCTATGATGGTAAAAAAATTAGAGAATAGAGAAACAAACATATTGTTAGAAGAGAAGTGATTGCATATTTTTAGAATTTTTTTTGATTTTTTTTTTCATAAACGAGGGTGAAAGCATTGCGAAGAGTTTAGAGAAATATATTCTTAGTTTTCCTTATTAGATAAATATATTTATTATTTTTTAATTTATTAGGAAAGATATGTCATTATCTTGGACAATTATCATGTATGGACTCTGAAATTTTCTCAACCAGCATAAATTAGGTAAAAATATAAGAATAAATTTTTTTTGAAATGTCAATTTGGATGGTGTTGAAAACTAGCATCAAGATCAAATCGGATCGACATTTTCTTTGTGTAGATTCTAAAGTAAAATTTTTTTATCCGTATCAGCACTTACCAATTTTGACATGATCTAAACCTTGTTCTAATTTGTAACGGGATATGAGCCGGCTCGATGCTACAGCGGAACGAGCCAAATCTGGCCTCAAGATTCGAGTTTGATGGGGAGTCTGATACAGTGATACGTTTGTAACGTGGAATCTTCACGTGATTGGCACGTGATCTACCTCTACCGCGCCGACGTATGGCCCCACACCCCCGCTAAATCCAGAGAGCCGAGAGCGATTCTAGAAGCACGCTGCATAGAAAAAAAAAAGGGGGGCAGGGGGGCCGACCGCATCAGCCAGCGGGAACGGGGACCGCAGCCAGCCACCATGAGTACCATGAAGTTCTGCCGCGAGTGGCACGTAACTCCTCTCGCTACCCTCTCCCTTCCCTTCCGTCTCTCTCTCTCTCTCTCTTCCTCTCTTTTATTAAGCTCTCATCATCTCCTTTGTTTTCGGAGACAGCAACAACATTCTGTACCCAAAGGAGGATAAGCAGAAGAAGACCCTCCTCTTCGCCTGCCGCAACTGCGACTATCAGGTCTCCTTCGTCTTCCTTCAGAGCTCTTGTTTTTTCTCTTTCCTTTTTTTATTTTTTGAGTGTTGGGATGATCTTTTCGTCGGTAATCACAGGTTGCTAGGGTTTTGGTTTTTTTTTTTTTTTCTTTTTTTTTTTGCGACAAATGCTAGTTAGAATAATTCATGCGCAATCGATTGCAATGGCATCTCCGTGGTGTGATCAGTTTCTAACCTAACCCCAGGCGTGCTTTTTATATGTATCCATCTCAATGTTGATGTCGGGAACAAGAAACATTGTGCAATATGGAGTGTCCAACAGCAGCGATGGAGCTGTTTGTGTGGATTTAAGTTACGACAAGACTTGGGTTGTAGATGAGGATTTCTTTCGAAGGGAGCCTTGCGAGCCCGTAGCAGTTGATGATAAGGTGGTGGAGAAACATACTTAGATGGTCGTGAGATGTGTCGTGGTGATTTAGTTTGGCCTTTTCACGGAATCAGCTTAGGTTTTAACAGGTATTAGTGGTGACAGAAGAAGAGATTTATGTAGCTTGTCCTGACATAAGCATTGGTTGTTATAGTCTTATAGCTTTAATTTCTATGAATTCACTCATTCTTACCGTTTTTTTGATTAATTTTATGTTCTTGCCCATGTTATTCAGTATATGTTAGTGCTTTTAAATTCTAATTTACAATGCTTTAGTTTGTCAAAGGCAATATCTCTTTGAATATATGATCTTTGATATGTATTAGATTGTTTAGGCCACAACCCAAAACATAGGCAACCTTCCCATTTTTTCAGTTATACCCCTTTAGGTAACTTCTTCAGTTATGCTTTAAGTTGATTAGACCACATTCTAATTTTGTCATTTCTTTTATAAAATTCCTTTAGGTAACTTCCTCAGATTTGTTAAGCGTGTTAAGATCATATTCCACATTTCCTTCAACATACAGCTAAAGTAGCTGGAAACTTTGTTTGTATCAGTGAAAAGTTCTTCCATGAGAATGGTCTCGTCCACCATAGATGTATACATAACTTGATGCTAGTGATGAAAACCAAGTGCAGAATGAAGGGAAATTTATAATGTTTTTGACTTGGGAGCTGGGGCTAAATTTAACCAGATCCTAATTATATCCAGATCATCTAGAATTACTGAAAAACCTTTTCGATGTAGTTATAACTTATAAAGTTGTAGCAAAGTTGAAAGTTGAGCAACTAGAAGACACTTAATACCAGATCAGAAAAGGTATCAGATATAAAGCTGTCCATTCTAGAGAAAATTTTTCTAGATAATTGACATTCGGATGGAAACTTTTGCTGGGTCTCAGCTTTTGAATCTGTTGTCTTTTGTTAAGGTGCATGATACAGTAGGTCCGATATATGTAATTCAGATTCGAGGAGAGGATAAAAAATGTATAAAATATAATGGAAAACAAAAATAAATATAACTAACCTAAGATGTGGATCAATAAAATATAAAATATACAAGAATTTAGAATAACATAAATAAAATAAACTACATAGAATACAATATAATAAGATGAAATGGGAGAATATTAGATGGATGGAAAGGATCTCAGCAACCTTTCTTTTACATTTTAAATGGGTCTTTCGGTCATTTAATATTAAATCAATGCCTTAAATTAGTAATGAATCTTAGTTTTGGTATGTTGGCTGATATTTCAATATTTTGATTACTATATATCAGCCAGGATACCAGGTTATTTTTTTCCAGCTTTCCATATTAGTTGACATCGGTCATTTGCCAAGTCGAACAATTTACGGGCTCTAAATCCTTAATTATTACCCCAAACCCCAAACAGATGAATTCCATCTAAGTAAAAATTGGCAATCAAACTTATTACTGGATGACAGCTTAAATTAGACTCCATGCAATCAGCTCCATAACTAAATTAAACCTGTGCATGTTGAGAATTTTCTAAAATCTCTCATCTAATTGTAGGATATTTGTATAGTTTCCTATTCTTCCTCTCTTTTCTTATTCACTGTAACTATATTTAATTATCCCTTATTTGATGGGATTTATACGGGATTTGATCTTATTCTTTATTTCATGAGATTTACATGAGATTTGGTCTTATCCCTTTTTTCATGGGATTTGATCTCTTAAGAAGAACATTTTTTTGTATATTTATGTGAGATTGATTACCCACTAAAAATGTAGAAGTGAATCACATCTTTTCTCAGTGCATATAGTAACCTATTAACTGAGTGGCTCTAGAAGATCCATCCATGAAAATTATCACAACATGGGCTGAAATTCGACCGGTAAATTAGACTTTTGATCCCCGTTTCTAAATATGCATGAGAGAGGGTATGCAGGCCTTTTGGAAAGGAATAGGTTTTCAAACATATCTCTGGGTGCTGTCCTGATATCTCAGCAAGAAATATGACCCAATCTAAGGGCTGGAATCATTGGATTAGGTTTTCCTAAAAGAGTGGAAAGAAGAATTAGGTTTAATTGCTGTTATGAAATTTCAAAAACTGAGAAAAGCACGAGACCCTCTTAAATAAAACCATGAAACCACTTTTTTCTCATTCCTAAACCATACCCCACGAGTCTCACTTACTGTTCATGATACTATTCACACTATGGTAACAATAAACAGGGAAGCAATGGTAAATTTTTTGACAACTTAATGAGGGTGGATGTGGTGTATTAACTTGAATAATGTGATGAAAAATGTGTCCTAAAGTCAATTATCTGTTTGTAAATGATTGTGCTATTTGTAAATTGTATATGAATTATTAATTAATAAAAATTATTGGATATTTTCATCATAAATTGTGTATCTTCTTTATTGAACTCTCATGTTATGATGTTCTTAGAACTACTTTCAATCGATAATGAAGGATTTATCGTGTAGTTCTTAAACTTATTCGTGACTAAACAATACGTTATTACTAAGATGATAACGTTTATCAAGTATCGATCGTTGTGTGCTATATGAGTTGGTTGTTCTCGTAACTAAGGAGTGTGGAGACACTGATATGGCATGCAGGTGAAATGTAGGAGCACATTTGCACGAACGTGACCAAACTGAGGACTCTGCTGTAGTAGCTTGCAAAAGATATAGGTATAAGTATCCCTCCGATATGAGATCACTACGGTGACGTGCAAGCAACTCATTGTATTTTGGTATCGGACTACTTGTATTTCTAATACAGTGATGGAAAGTTCTTGGACACAGTCAAACATTTGCTAAGTCAGTGTGTGAGTTAAGATGGAATTGACCGCTCTAAGTTGTTAGAGATAATGCTATAATGTGTTTTAATTTAATAAAATCTTGATCAGGATAATCTTTGTGAGGAGTTACAGGATTTATAAGATTGAGACAAACTACGGATATACTGATCAAGAGTTGACAGTTTAACTCTAAAGTCATCCTGAGCATTGAGAGTCAAAGGGATGAATTATACGGTAACCATATGCTAAAGGTTCTTAAATATTGCTTTGCGATCATTCGATCTATCCGGACGTCGGATATCATTGCTAGATGATCACTTCGATTAGTATAAGAATTTGTTCTTGTGCTATCAGCTTAGGTTCGAATATATGGGGTCACACACAATAGAAGTTCCTATCTGATCAGATGGCTGATCAACGATTGAGAATCGTTCAAGGGTATAATCGTCAATATGATTGATCATTAATCTTATGCAAAAGTTGTGATGAAATAATTTGCTAAAGGTTAGTGAGTTATAGGAGGATTAATTAGCAATTAGATTGTTAATTAGCTCGATTTGATTGAGCAATGAGGTTTGGATCAAGTCTAATTGAATTGGATTCAATTAAGTTTGATCCGATTAGGTTATGAGATGATCTAATCGCTAATAGAGATTAATTTCTGATTTGATCAGGACTTGGATTCGATTAATTTTTGATTGGATTAAGATTTAATTGAGTTGATTTACTACTTAATTTGATTAGGTTCACTCTTATCTATTTGGATCTAACTAAATGAGATTTGGTTGGAACCAAATAACTAAAATCTAGAGTCTAATTAGATTGGACTTCTCCTTAGTGCCAACTCATGACCATGTCGAGAAATTTTTTATGCCCTCTCTGGTTTTGCATGATGAATTCCCACGCCAAAGAGAGGATTCTCGCCCCACCTCAACACCTTAGTGGATAAGGATAAGTTTGGTTGAGTTTAAATTCAAAAGGGTTTTGAATTTAAACTAAAACCAACTTTTATCTTTATCCTGATCTCCATCTCATCGCCCACCATAAAAGACCTCCATTTTGTGTGACAAAGTGTGGATGTTTTTACTGTAAAAATTATTCCTGAGTGGGGCATGAAATAGTGAATGGGGCGGGTCTTTTGTGTATGAAACAGAGGATATCTATTTTCTATTGGGCGTGAGTCTCTTGAGTGGGTTTCCTAGGGTTCTGATTTTAGTGTTTCGAGAAGAGAGGAAAGTGAGAAGAGAGTTTATCTGATTTTCACAGTCTTCCACCACTTCATCCTCCTAAATCCATCTTCAACTTTGAAAGAGTCTGTGAGATCCGAAGAGGGGTGTAGATCAGCCATCAAGAGGCCTTCGCAAGGAGCTAGCACTCCAGAGAGATCAATCAGCATCAGGGCTTCGTGTGGATGTTCTGTAGAGGTCAGACATTCTGTGCGGCTGCTCGGCATCAGGAAGAACCTCAAATCCATGGTTGTCAGTTGCGGTGATCAACTATCCGCGCTTTGGTATAAGATCTGATCTTAGTAGATATGATCTAGTTTATCGTAGAGATCGTAGATGTGATCTACTATTTTATTGATATGATCAATAGTGTTAAGATTTCAGATTATGCATATTATTTATATCATATGATCTTTAGTAGGTGGTTTTTAGATCTGATCTAATACATTCATAGTAGATTAAATTGTTTAATCTAGTCTGCTTTCATTAAAAATTTTAAAAATGCATGCATGAAACTGCCTATGTTTCTTTCAATTGGTATCAGAGCCGAAGTTCGACATGATATAAATCCATATGCATATAGATCCGAAATTAATCTATCTTATATGTGATATGTTAGATTAGATGTCTTAGTAGCCTAGTATTCGGATTGTGCATCATCAGGCCATTCAGTTATAAGAGCAAGTAGGATTTAAAGATCTCTTCTCATTCCATGGGTTCTCTCATGATGTGTAGGAGTGTCATTGTGATGTTTCATGAGGAAGAACCGTGAAATTTTTTTTTAAAAATTATTTTAATCATGGCAAATAAAATCTAGAATCATAAATAAGTTTAGATTAGATTTAAAAATGATTTATGATTGATTTTATTGCTGGTTGTGGAAAAATATTTGTTTTGAAAATTCTGCAATGTGTTGCTGTCAAGCATGCTTAGTCGACTCAATTTTGATTTGAGTCGACTCAGAACCTTTATGGGTTGGCTCAGTTTCTTGATGAGCGGACCCAGTTTGTGCAGGCTGAAAATAAGAGTTTCTGTTCATCATCAGTGAATCAACTATGTCTCAGAATTTAGTCGACCCATTATGATGAGTCGGCTCAATCTAAAGGTGAGCTGACTCAAATTTCGGAACTGAATATTTATACATAAAATTTAATGTAAAATAGTTTACACTTGAAATGATTTCAAAATCTAACCTAAATTCATGTTAATTCTACACTTAATTGAGAATTAAGGGTTGAACATTTAGATCTAGAATTGTGAATTTAAGATCTAATGACATTGCATAAAATATGGGGCTATGGGTTAGCTCAAATCAGATTTTTTTAACTGGGTTAGACCTAGGATTAGAATCAAAGAGTTAATTGATTAAATTGAGTAATTGATCCAATCTATCCAAAAGTTGATTTAGATTAGGTCAAGGATACTCTAGATCAAATACAATAGTTGTAGTTGGTCAAGTCTATGTTTTTGATTAGTCCAAATGAACCTGATTGTTAGCTTAGTGGTCGAACCCAAGTCTATAAGTTCATTAAATCGAAATAGATAAATTGATTGGTGTCTAAGGCAAGTGACTGAATGGGGTTTTTAATTGGGACTGTTCTCTTTTCTGGCCAACTGCATTGGTATTTAACTAAGGAAAGAAATGAGGATCCTTCCGTCAGTCTCCACTTACCTAACCAATGTGGTCGATTTGATTTTGATTAGATTACTTAATGATTCGGGTTGATCCATGCTAGTTAGGTAAATCGATTTTAACTAGTTTAGGTGTTTCTGGACTGGCTTGTCTGTAGTCTTCTTTGATGGCTTTGTGAAGTTAGTGAAAGCATTATGATTAGTTAATCAATCTCTTCTCTTATTTTTGAAAATATGTAAATAAATTTTTTAAATTATTAGATCTTAAAAATAAAATAGTTATGAGGATAACTAGATCATAGCCTCCTATTAAGGTGGATGATAATCGGTCCAATAGTTTAATAATCGTTGGAGGCGCTATACGTCTGGTGCTTATCTGCTATTGGAAGTATCATTCATTATATAATGACTCAATTGTGATTCTCTAATAGATGGTCAGGTTGGCCGAGCCACACTTGGGCCCGATTATTCGTTAGTTAGATATGCTGAGTGTGGTCATGTTAATAGTTAGACCTAATCAGGATTTTTAGTAGAGGTGCTACATGCTTGCTGAAGTGATGCCTAGGGCAAAACTAATTACTAGAAATTATTTGGAGAAGCAATTGGTTAAGAACCTATCCATAGATGTACATGGATTAGTCGAGCCACACTCGGATCCGTGTGCAGCCTGTGTGAATTCTAGTACCGGCTAAAGAATTAAAGCAATTTCTCAAATTGGAGGTAGAGGCTATCAATTCGTATAAAATAATGGAAGAACTTTTAGAGTAAAGTCTAAATCTTTAGGCTTAAATAATTTATATATATTAATAGGTCTTATGGTTTTTCCTTTTATGTAGTTATGGCTAGTACTTTATCGCTCTGATCACTGTTGGACGGTGATAAGTTGACGGAACCTAGTTTCGATAGCTGATATTGAAAAATTAAACATCGTCCTGGAGCATGAGCAGATTTTGTATGTTCTAACAGATCTGTCACTTGAGGAGTCCACTCCGAATGCTCGTGGTGCGATTCGAGATACTTACCAAAAATAGCTCAACGATCGAATCATGGTGCATTGTATCATGTGGGCGGCGATGAACGATGAGTTCAGTCGCAAGTTTGAGGATGCTCGATCGGAGGACAGTTGCAAGGGTTGAACGAGTCCTTCAGTACTCCTGATGACGTTGAGAGGTACAAAATTAGTCGTGCTGTCTTCAATGCTTGAATGAGGGAAGAAGCGTTGGTCATTGATCATGTACTGTACATGATCGAACAGATCGAGTGTTTGAGCAAATTTGAATTTTTTTTGCATGAGCAGTTTGGGAAAGATGCGATTTTGAACTCTTGGCCTAAGTCCTACCTCTCCTTCCTTAGTCATTATAGAATGACTAAGTCTGCAGTTAACTATCACGGTTTGCTGGGATTGCTGTAAATTTTTGAGAAGGATCACCGGCTTTGATCACCAGCTTCACAAAGAGCCGGTGAATGTAGTGGGATGGTCCTCTTCTGGGCGTTGTCCCTTTAAGAAAGGGAAGAAGAATAAAAGGGTGCAGAGTGCCAGGGCGTCTAAGTCCGTTCAGACAAAAAAGTCTAAGGCTGATCAGAATCAGGCAGAGTGCTTCTACTGTAAGAAGCTGGATCATTGGAAGAGGAACTGTCTTCAATGCATTGCTTCTCTTGACCCAAACAGATCGAATAAGAGAAAGAAGCAAGCAGTTGCTGATCAAGATAATTATATGATAATACTTTGTAATTTTTTTATTTGTGATACTACGATCTGTATATTGGATTCTGAAAGTCTTATTAATATTTGCAATTTGTTGTAGGGACTTCAGGTTAGTAGGAGGTTTGAAGACGACGAGAGATTCCTGAATGTTGGAGATGGAAGATCTGTTCTAGTTCTAGCTTTAGAAATTGTCGAGCTTGTTTTCAATTTTAATATCATTGTTTTGAATGATTGTCACTTTTGTTCGTCTTTTTTATTGAATGTAATTTCTGTAAGCCTTCCGGCCATGAACGGATATGAAATTTTAATAAAAAATAATTATTGTGATATCATTATGAATGGTGTTACTGTGATGAATAGACAAATGAGTAATAGCATTTACGTTTTATCATGGCCTATCAGTGTAATGTACACATCGAATAAGTATCCTAGATTAAATAATATCATGGATGCCTACCTTTGGCATTGTAGGTTAGGTCATATCAACAAGAACAGGATAAACAAATTAGCTAAAGTGAGAATCTTCGAAGTCAATGATTGTGAATTATTGCCAACCTATGAATCCTGTCTTCTTGGAAAGATGACTAAATCATCTTTTACTGAAAAAAGTGAACAAGCCAGTGAAGTTTTAAGCCTAGTACATAGTGATATATATGGACCAATGAACACATATGCCAGAGGTGGATATTATTACTTCATTACGTTCACCGATAACCTATCGAGGTATGGATACGTCTATCTTATGAAACATAAATTTGAATCATTTGAAATGTTCAAACGATTTCGTAATGAGGTTGACAAATAAACTGTGAAGAGCATAAAAATTCTTCGATCTGATCGAGGAGGTGAATACGTCATTCGTGAGTTTCTGATATATCTAGAAAAGAATGAGATTTTCTCACAATGGACTCCTTCTGGGACACCACAACATAATGGAGTATCAGAAAGGAGAAATCGAATTTTGTTAGACATGATTCGATCTATGATGGATTTTGCAAGTCTATTGATCTTCTTTTGGAGATATGCACTCGAGTCTGCCTATTATATACTTAATAAGATTTCGAGTAAGTTTGTTAATAAAACACCATATGAGATGTGGACTGGACGTAAGTCGGGGCTTTCACACTTTAGAATTTGGAGATATCCGACTTATGTCAAACGTTTAAAAATAGATAAGCTTGGGCTTAGATCAGATAAATATTTATTTATTGGATATCCGAAATAAATTAAGGATTATTACTTCTATCTTACTGAAGAACAAAAGGTGTTTGTCAGCCATAGGGCTATCTTTTGGAAAAAAAAAATTTCTTGGGGAAGAAACTAATGCCACTAAAGTTGAACTTGATAAAGTTTGACAGATAGAAAAACCGACACAAACAAATGAAAATACAGAACTAGATTTGATTAGATCAAACTCAGAGCCCGTTGTAGAGGCACTTTTGAGGAGATCCGGTAGAATACTGCGTCAGCCGGACAGATACTACGGTTTCTTAGTTTGGGACGGTGATCCTATTGAACTTGATGAAAACAACAAGAATCCAATCACCTACGTGGATGCCATGTAGAGATCCGATTCTGATAAGTAGCTTTAAGCCATGAAGTCCAAAATGCAGTTCATGAAGATCAACGATGTATAGACACTCGTTAATCCACCTAAAAAGATAAAATCCATAGGGTGTAAGTGGATTTTTTTTAAAAAAAAGAGTGCAGACGGGAAGGTGTAGATCTCTAAAATCTGTTTGGTTGTCAAGAGATATTGTCAACGTTATGGTATTGACTATGACGAGACGTTTTCTTCTATGACAATGCTCAAGTTTATTCGGATTATACTTGCGATAGCGGCATACCTTGATTACGAAATTTAACAAATGGATGTCAAAATCACTTTCTTAAATAGAGAACCGGAAGAAGAGGTGTATATGATACAACCTGAAGAGTTCACATCCACAGATGAATCTGAGGTGTGCAAGCTTCAGAGATCCATTTACGTATTGAAGTAGGCATCTCAGAGTTGGAACATACATTTTGATAAGACGATCAGAATGTATGGCTTCGTTAAATGGTTCAGCATGAAAAATTTCAAGAAAAACTATCTTCTGATAGGTCATGAAATTACTCTCTAAGAAGGATTGTTCGACAACTCTACAAGAGAGAGCATATGAGTAGAATCTCATATACCTCGATAGTTGAATCTATCATGTATGCCATGATATGTACAAGATCGGATTTGGCATGCTCACTAGGTGTAGTAAGTAGGTATCAATCTGATTTGAGTGAGAATCATTGGAAGATTGTAAAAATCATCCTTAAGTATTTAAAAAATGTTAAGGACTAATGGCTAATTTATATAGAATCTGACTGAAAACTTATAGGATTTACAGATTCAGTTTTCTGTCGGATCATGATGATAGCAAAAGGGTATCGAGATATATTTTTATCCTAAATGATGGGACGATTTGTTGAAAAAGTTTCAAGCAGCACACTATAGTCAATTCTGTTTGTGAGGCGGAGTATATTGTGGCATTCGATGCTGCCAAGAAAGCTGTTTGGTTGCAGAAGTTCATCAGCGAGCTTGAAGTGGTTCCTTCAGTTGAAGATTCGATTTTTTTGTATTGTGACAGCACTGGTGTCATCGCTCAAGCAAAAGAACTTAAGTCCTATCAGAGAACCCAGCACATCCTCCGTTGCTATTACCTTGTCCGTGAGATCGTGGATCAAGGTGACATCAATCTTCAGAAGATCGATGGAAAGGAGAATTTGGCCGACCCATTTACTAAAGTCCTTAGAATCAAGGAGTTCGATGATCACAAATAGAAGATGGATATTCGATACTGTTTCGATTGGTTTTAGTCTAAGTGAGAGTTATTGAAAAATGTGTCCTAAAGCCAATCGTTTGTTTGTAAATGATTGTGCTATTTATAAATTATATATGAATTATTAATTAATAAAAATTATTTGATATTTTCATCATAAATTGTGCATCTTTTTTATTGAACTCTTATGTTATGATGAAATCTTTAGAACTACTTTCAATTGATAAAGGAGGATCTATCGTGTAGTTCTTAAACTTGTTCGCGATCAAATGATACGTTATTACTAAGACGATAACGTTTTATGAAGTATAGATCGTTGTATGTTATATGAGTTGGTTGTTCTCGTAATCAAAAAATGTGAAGACATTGGTATGGCATGCAGATGAAATGTAGGAGTACATTTGCACTGAACGTGATCAAACTGAGGAGCATTCTGCTGTCAAGAGTAGCTCGCAAAGGATATGGGTATAAGTGTCCCTCTGATTTGAGATCACCACGGTGACTTGCAAGCAACTTATTGTGCTTTAGTGCCGGACTACCTGTATTTCTGATACAGTGATGGAAGGTTCTGGGCATAGTCAAATACTTGCTAAGTCGATGTGTGAGCTAAGATGGAATTGACCGCTCCAAGTTGTTGAAGATAATGCTACAATGTGTTTCAATTTAGTAAAATCTTAGTCAGGATAATCTTTATGAGGAGTCACAGGATTTATAAGATTAAGACATACTACGAATGTACTGATTAAGAGTTGACAGTTTAACTCTGAAGTCATCTTGAGCATTGAGGGTCAAAAGGATGAATTATATGTTAATCATATGCCAAAGGTTCTTGAATGTTGCTTTGCGATCATTCGGCCTATCCGGATGTCAGATATCATTGCTAGATGATCACTTCGATTAGTATAGAAATTTGTTTCTGTGCTACCGGCTTAGGTTTGAACCTATGGGGTTACACACAATAGAAGTTCGTGTCTGATCAGATGGCTGATCAACGATCGAGAATCGTTCAAGAATATAATCGTCAATATGATTGATGATTAATCTTATGCAAAAGTTGCGATGAAATAATTTGCTAAAGATTAGTGAATTATAGAAGGATTAATTAGTAATTAGATTGTTAATTAGTTCAATTTGATTGAGTAATGAGATTTGGATCAAGTCTAATTGAATTGGATTCAATTAGGTTTGTTCTGATTAGGTGATGAGATGACCTAATCGCTAAGGAAGATTAATTTTTGATTTGATCAGGACTTGGATTCGATTTATTTTTAATTGGATTAGGATTTAATTGAGTTGATTTGCTATCTAATTTGATTAGGTTCACTCATATCTATTTGGATCTAACTAAATGAGATTTGGTTGGAACCAAATAACTAAAACCTAGAGTCCAATTAGATTGGACTTCTCCTTAGCGCCAACCCATGACCACGTCGAGAAATTTTTCACGCCCTCTTTGGTTTTGAGTGATGAATTCCCATGCCAAGAGAGGATTCTCGCCCCACCTCAATGCTCTAGTGGATAAGGATAAGTTTGGTTAAGTTTAAATTCAAAAGGGTTTTAAATTTGAACTAAAACCAACTCTTATCTTTATCTTGATCTCTATCTCATCGCCCACCATAAAAGACCTCCATTTTGTTTGACAAAGTGTGAATGTTTTTACCGTGAAAATTATTCATGAGTGGGGCATGAAACAGTGAGTGGGGCGGGCCTTCTGTGTGTGAAATAGAGGATATCTATTTTCTTTTGGGCGTGAGTCTCTTGAGTGGGTTCCCTACGATTCCGATTCTAGGGTTTCGAGAAGAGAGGAAAGTGAGAAGAGAGTTTATCTGATTTTCACAGTCTTCCACCACTTCATCCTCCTATATCCATCTTCGGCTTCGGAAGAGTCCTGAGATCTGAAGAGGGGCGTAGATCAGCCATCAAGAGGCCTTCGCAAGGAACTAGCACTCCAGGGAGATCGATCAGTACTAGGGCTTCGTGTGGACGTCCTGTAGAGGTCAGACATTCAGTGCGGCTGCTCGGCATCAAGAAGAACCTCAAATCCACAGTTGTCAGTTGCAGTGATCAGCTACCCGCGCTCTTGTATAAGATTTGATCTCAGTAGATATGATCTAGTCTATCGTAGATGTGATCTATTACTTTATTGATATGATCAATAGTGTTAAGATTTCAGATTATGCATATTATTTATGTCATATGATCCTTAGTAGGTAGTTTTTAGATCTGATCTAATACATTCATGGTAGATTAAATTGTTTAATCTAGTCTGCTTCCGCTAAAAATTTTAAAATGGATGCATGAAACTGCCTATGTTTCCTTCATAATACCCATGTGAACATCCAAATAGCTATTAAATGTTAGTTCTTAGTCAGTCTCAACAAAAACCACAAAAACAAAATATTTAACAGAAACAAAGAGCAAAACACAGCAAGCTAAAAGATTAAAGGAATTCTTTGCTTGTTATCGATGGTCTGCAGCCCTTCATCATCAATCTGGGTTCCTTTAATCAGGCCGTCAAAGACAGAGGGATCAAAGGGAGTTAGTGGCTATTACCCGGACCCTTCAGATTAGCCTAAGTACCTCACCCAATACGAATATGGACATTGGTACGGCACTTGGATATGACTTTAGAAAAAGAAATTCTTAAATATTCAAAGGATCCAACGCGCTTAGTGGAAGGTTAGAAAAAGATGTTCATGATTGGCGGAATTAGATGGGCCAAAAATAAACCATCTTTTTTCATAAAAGAAGAGGCAAATTAGTCTTGTCAGTAGTGCACTAAGCTCATTTTCTTTCCAAAAAGTATGAGAGACTAAAGAGAGCAAGAGAAGGATTAAAATGTGAAACATTAGGCTGTTAATGCTAGCAAGCTTCCGCTAGATCTTTGTCTAATATAAAATTTGTAAATTGATGCATTTTATTTATTGAATAAACAGTATGTTAAGATTAAGTGGAGTGTTGATGAAATCTTAAAGGAATATACTAAAATCTAAAACTCTCATTTTTCAAACATAAGATAGATATATTAAATTTCAGTACTTGCAAATTTAACATATGGCAATTGAAGAAGCCACTGGGTCATCCTCACTTGCTTCCAAAACCTACCGAAGGCGTCAAACAAAATATGCCATTGAACTGAGGTGAATGTGAGTATATAAAGGGAATTCCAAGAAAAATCCTCTTTATTTTCAAACATGGAAAAATGAGTAATTTTAAAATTCCATAAAAATAGTCAATTTTGGAGTTCTTTGAACCAGTGATCATTATACATCTGCACTCTTGACTAAAGAAAATTCTTTTAACGTGCATCTACCTATATCAAGCATGCATCCATTACCAATATGTGTATCAATGAGCTAAAGCAGTATTCATTTGAGAAGATGTGCATGACATCCAGTAAATTCTGAAATACACTGTTTTTGAGAAAAGCTTGACCAATTTTTGCAAAATCGTAATCTTAAAAATTGGCTGCTATGGTCGCTATAATAGTTGCTATAGTGGCCACTATAGTGGTTTGAGTCAAAAATGCTATGCTAAGTACCATAATTGCGCTATATAGGGTTTGAGTATGAAGCTGCCAACATATCGAAAGAAAACCTGCTATAGCGGCCACTATTCTATATTGAGAGAGCACATGCTGGGTCTAGTTATTTCATGCCCTAGGCAATGGAGTGTCGTAGAGAAGATGAAAAAGAGAACTTAATTATGTTATATGATTGTGGATATAATTCTTCTATGGTTGATGCTATGTGACTATAGATATTCTTATTTTATGGTTGATGTTTGTGAACATTTTTATCCTGTAAATATGCAATTATGTTTGGTGAATGATGATATTTCTCATTAGCATGGATCTTTACATTATGTGGATGTTGACATGATACAATGATATTAGGTAGATGACCCTTTGTAGTTTTTCTCTCTCTCTCTCTCTTTTTTTTCTTTTTTTTTTTGTTAGAAATTGATGTAAAATATTTATTTTTTGGTACTTAGTATCGATATATTTTAGCAGCCTGCTTTCAATAACATAGTGTTCCATTGTGAAATATTGATTATTTGTTGAACCCTATGAATCATATGAAAGTAGGACACTCAAAATTTGAGGATCAATGAGTTTCATAAAATATTCTTGGTGGAAAAAAAGTGGGTGAAAGATCCCATTGAATTAAATTTGATCCATGAATCTAAAAAAATAGTGAGAATTCATGATCTCTCTCAATATCTCTTTCTTCAAAGATCCAGGATTAGTGAGATTTTTGAGAGATTTCTATCCTTATTTGCAAGAGTCCGTGACTCCAACCAGAAATTTTCTAGCAATCTTGTTTAGTCTATCAAGAGTCCAGAAAGGGTCTGTTGCAAGGTCATGTACACCAAAAAGTTTTTATGAAGTAAAGAAGGCCTTAAGCTGGCTGTTTCTCCTCCCCCTCTCCCATATCTCTTCCATTCTTAGTTATCCTTTCTTCTTCTTTATATTATTTTCTGTTAACTGCTTCCTGCTGTGATGTCAAAGCTTATCATCAGATTTCAGTTTTCTTCATATCTTTCCAGTATTTAATACTGAATTGAAATACTTGTTGATTTCAATATAAATACAGATTTCAATACTCGTTATATTATTTGATTGTTCAGGTCTAAAGTTATTGCTGCCTGTTTAAATCTGTGTGCATTAAATTGCTTATATCTAATTATAACATCATAGTGTACCATTCAATTGAGCCCTAAGAGCCCTAGATCTTGATTTCTCCAATCATCCTTCACACATAAAACCCTAGGGCAGGACTGTTTGATCCTTCGCCCTAGAAAAATAATATTATTTCTTTGTTGTCCTGTTCTCAGCAACAAAGCTGCTTCAATCCCTAAGCTATCCTATTCCTACGTCCTTGCACATAGCTCAGGCCATCCAGTTTGATCCTCTCACCAAGCTTTATTATGTAAAGTTGGTTTAGGTCTGTGGATTCTGATTCATCATACGTTCATATTGAAGGGCAAGTCTTCCACATTCCGAAGTGTGTGGAAATTCCTTTTTGAAACTGCATGTCGACTCTTATTTGGTCTCCTCTGTCATCTTTTCAGGCAGCCAAAATCTAAGATCCCATCTTTGCAAGGGGCATTATCTAACCTATGTTGCTTGTGCTCTGACTGTAGCAAATTTTTCTCATCATTTCATCTTTAACAGTGCTGCTCCATTGAAGTTTGTATTGAAATAAGCCCTCTTCTGATGCAGGAGGTTGCTGACAGCTTTTGTGTCTATAGAAATGAAGTGCACCATACGGTTGGTGAACGCACTCAAATCCTACAAGATGTCGCAAATGATCCTACTCTTCCTCGCACCAAGGATGTCAGATGCGTGAAATGCAACCATCCTGAAGCTGTGTTTTTCCAGGTCTGTTCTACTTCACCATATGTAATGTTATACTGATGAGCACAGATTCTGAATTAGATGATGGTAAAAGTCTGGAGTTATTGATATCATTTTTGAATAATGCTTCCTTGCATTGATGTTTGATGCAAGAAAGCTTGATTTTATATAAGATCACCTTTTTGGTTAAATTGATTAAACAACTTTATCGATGTTTTAACTAATCATGTCAACACAACATACTGATAGAATCGTAACAGAACTACCATCTTTGAGGCACTTGGAACTGCTTGTCTCAAAGGCAAAGGGACTTGGGCCACCTCGCGACATGTGAATGGAGTTTGATGGGGAAGAGAGAGAATTAAGATTTTCAAGGGACGTGCTTCTGTATGGAGGATCTTTTAAAGAGAGCTGGGAACGTCATCATGGTTGGTTGTCAATTGTCATATGCTAAATACTCTTGAGAGAGTTCGAATCCTGAAAGCCTTCTTAAGCTGGGGCTTGTAGTAGCTCAGAGCCTCAGGTGATGGGTCACAAATGGCTGACCCAATAGTAATACATACGTCTCAGTGAATAGGTGCCTATGATTTAAAGAAAAATCTAGTCAGATGAGGATTCGGGAGTGGATTTAATTAGAAAAAGCCTGTGGATAATCTCTTTTGTATGGTTCGAAAGTGTTCAATAAGGGGTTTTTTAGGTTCCAAAAAGTTTGGAAGTATTTGTACAGTTATCAGCACGACCTCTAAGATTGTTGTCCAGTTATGTCTGTCATCTTTTACAGCTTATTTTAGTTATCGACTATGTTCCGTAATTGTTATCTTGATGTGGCCTTATCTGTCAGTCAAAGAATTGCATTGTCCAATGAAGTAAATAATAATAAAAAAACTAGAATATATCTTCTAAAGATTCTTAATTGTTTTTTGAGTTGTGTTGTTGCATTCTAAAAAGGCCTAGTTTTATACATGAAACCAAAAAAACTTAAAGAGACAGTTATACTAATTATTGATGTTCATTTCTTTTGTTGAATTTGCTTTTTTTTCACGGAAAAGTAAAGACATTGTTCTATGCTGTCCATATATTGTCCAGTAGTAAAATATAGTTAATAACACCATTTCATTCTTTATTAGCTCAGTAGAGCACAATCCGTGGCACTTGAGTTTTCTCATTTTTTTCAAGTAGGCATCCAATGATGCACACATCTTTGCCAACAGTGGTATCCTTATGAAACATCTTCAAATTTGTCAATGGATTTACAATGATGCATCTGTGGTGCTGGTGTTACTTTATGATGCTCTCCTTGTCGCCAGGGTGAGATGGTGACATGATGCATCATGTATCACATATTGAAGTAGTCTTAAAAGCACTTTACTAGTCTGTTACTCAAATCGTTTGCTCTCAGGATCCTTGACAGGTCCTTGTACAAACAGTGTTTGAGAGACAGAAGCAGTTAAGTTTGTTGCACTAATGCTAGCAAAGTGAAAAATGTCCCTTGTGACATGTTTTTATTCACATTTGTCTGTGCAACTTTAAGAGTGTTGTAGTGAAGTTAATGATTCTTGAAAGTTCACTACTAGTTCTTACCCAATTCAGTTGCATGGGTTTTTAAAACAAATCTATTACCATTACGATTTTATTTTAACTTTTCAATGCTTTGCTTTATATAGAAGAGTTTGCTAGTGAAATTGTATTAGACGTCTAGTGAACTTTTCCCCAGCTATTTGTGAATTGTTGCTAAGAGTAATTGCTAAATGGAGTTTGCAAACACCTGGCCAGGTCAATGCACTAAACAAATTTAATTTTGTACAATATATTAGGATCATATTTTTTATTTCCTTCTATTGTCCTTGTTATTTGGAGAAGAACTGAAGGATCTGTAGGATGATGTCCTTCTCTTAGCCTCATGAGGTGAGAAAATTGAAGGTTCCAAAACACCATCTGTTGTGGTTATCACACTTAAGGATTAGAACATGCTTCATGAGATGGTGATATGAATTTGCTTCAGATTATATAGGGTGACAATGGTCATGTGCATGGCATGCAATAAGCTATTTATTTGATAATAAGATAAACCATTGTTTTTGCACTATTTTTGGCACATTCTTAGTAGAAAAAGACTATTTGCAGCATGTGGGATTTGGAAGAGTTCGACTATGATTTATACAGAGCTTTAATCAATTGTTAAGGGCATAGGAGCTGCAATGTTGGTTAAACTTAGCATCAGACGTCATATATCATTGTGAATTATACACTGATCCTTAAAAAGTATAGGCCCTTGAGGGTTAGATGCTAATTTGAAGCCTAAATTTAGGGTTATAGTCCTTCTCAGAAGTGCTTTACATATTCTTCTTTTTAATGTGAGATTTAACAATGATAATTGTTAATGGTCATCTTGTTCTTTTTGTGTGGCTGTGAGGAGTGTGGTTTACCATGTTGTGATTCTATTCATGAAGCTTGCCACTGAAGTCCTTTGCTGAACTCATTGAGATGACTGTTTCTAGAGGTCCTGCTGTGAGTTGACTTTTCAATAGCTAAGTTTCAAAAAGGCATGGGCATTGGAATTACTATGTCGTGGAGTCCTTCTAGAAGACATTACTTGTACTCACCTGATTATCAAGTGGAGCTTTTAGCCCAATTTGTTTTTCATCTCAATTTGGCAGATACAAATGGTAAACTGCCAAGTTGTACTCTTTCTTATATTCTTATTTAACCTTAGCACCTTTTCTTTTAAATCTTTTGGATATATAGTTCAACGAATAAATTAAAGGGAAACATACGTGTGTCAGAGTGTCAACATTCACATCATAGTCAGGTGATCATCCTAGCCAAGTGACCATTTCATGTATTTTTGAATGTGGCAGTTAAACATATGTCCTTAACAAGTTCAAGAAAATCCAAATTCTACTTTCACATGTACGCAAACCAGGTTCAAACTATATCAAGAACCAAACTCCCTGCTTCTTGGACTTCCTCATCTTGTAGTTGATGCCAGAAGCTGTTGTTTTTCCTGAGTTTTATTTCACAGTTTGACAAGGATTCTAAGAGTGTGGAATTATATTCTTTTTCTTTTTTTATTTTTTGAAAAATAAAATACGTCCTTGAAACACATGCAAAATTATCATGTACGACTGATAAAAAATTAAGGACCAATACTTGCCGGTTATAGCATCCAATGTGATTAATTGATGATTCTGAAAGTTGGTATTCAAGTAGATCGTACATGAATGCACTTGCAGCTCTTCAGAGTTCAGGGACATGCCACTACCTTAGAAAAGCAATAAGTGTAATGTTGATGGATGTGCTTGGTGGTGATGAAGAGCACATATTGTGCTCGTTCCTGGTGATCCCATTGTTTTCAGTAAAATCTTGTTTCTTTGGCATCATCAAGAGGAGATACCCGGATGATTGAATATATATGAATAGCCATGCATTATTACTTGGGACATCCTGGAAATCGGCCTACATTTCTTTAATCCACTATATCCTCTCTTCTGAAAATTTACTGTAGCTTATCTGAAACTCATTACCCAGCACGTGAGATGCCATAATCCACGTCTTTTTGCTTGCATGCTTTTGGAATCGGGTAAACTACGTGCAGATCACTGAATTATTGCTGGCTAGTTTTGCAAATCCGCTTTTGTAGACCTGCTAGTTAGTTTATGTTATATATAGCTGATGTGGTTTATTTATGGAAATTGCAGGCTGCTAGTAGAGGGGAAGAAGGTATGACCCTGTTCTTTGTCTGCTGCAACCCAAGTTGCGGATATCGGTGGAGAGATTGATGAGTAGATGCCACCGTGCAGTTAATGTCATGGTCATATGACTCCACGAGAGCTTCAAATGGCCTACCAATCTGCTTATTGGCCAACAAAAGACCATGAACATTCCTGCCCAGAGTTAAAAGTACTACTTGGGAATGGTATCATATATCAGTGTGAGATTTAGCTTTTGGTGCATCATCTTTGCGTGGTGTGTTTCCCTCCCTAATTTGAGAAGTAATGATACTAGAGCAGGTACCACACAAATAGATTGTGGCCACAGAATTGCGGTTGGCACCAATGCAGATTAGGAAGCTAGCTTCTCTGTGGACCATTTATCTTGATTCCAAACTATCCTACCTAACTTTCATCAATCTACGTCAAGAGTAGCTTCGTTTGTCTTGCTGGCCATGAAATAATTTCTCGTCCTGCTATCACCTCCTGTATGTGCCTTTCAGGTCCTGTGTGAACTTCGTTTGATTGGGGACACAACTTTCCATAGTGGTACAACGGGCCACACACCTTTCGGCCCTTCTTACTTGAATCAGTATGACAGCTTTTACACCCACCTCTGACGTGCCTCCCCTTTTTCGAGTGTGACAGCTTCCGCAATGCCTCCTGATTTCATAGGATTATGAAACAGCCCTTAATCCTGTGATCTTCTGTAGGGAAAGAGGTGAAGATTAGCACCTGGTAATTACTCTAACCAAAAAATAAATGGAGCCATGTGAGCTAGCAATGATGAAAGGGTTCGGGTTGTATTTTTGGCACATCATCCTTTGTTTTTTAGCCATTTATAATGTTGGATTGTGCAATAGCTGCTATAAGATTTGTGCAGATCAATGAAAGAGCGTTTGGAGTGCTTTGAGAGTTGAATGAGTATGATCCCATGGTTGATATCGTGAGAAAGGATCAATAATTTTTGCATGAACGATACAACCCGCCCCTAAACAAGATGGCAGAAATCAGGAGTCACGGTGTGACTGTTATAATGATACGCATCTATTTGAATAATGTTATCCAAAAATGACAGTATAATTATCCAAATAAGACAAGAACCAAGCCATCCGGCTTTTCTATCTTCCTTGTAGCGGCCATGATGTGTGGCCCACCTGAACGACTTCCAAGGTGAGGTTGCTATAAATCCTTATCAGACGACCGGGTGACTTTAGTTCTCAATTTCACCTCATGCATGACTTCAATTTTAATTTTTAAACTTTCATTTATTGCTGTGCGCTCGCTCCTCAGGCCACTGATAAAGAACTCCTCGGAGAAGGCTTTGCCTCCTTTTGAGTTTTGACAACCCAGAGAAAGAAGACAACATTAGTACCTAAGTTCTCTGTATCCTTTCATGCGTCGTGTTCCCCGAGGAGTTCGTTTACAAGCAGTGCTTCTCAAATAATCTCTCAACGACTCTCCGATTGACATCTGATGCTATTATACGCGGTGCGCTGATCGATCTTTTTTAAGTTGTATGGCATCAAGATGAGACGCTATTCTCTCGTTCGAGTTCCATCTCCATTGGTTCTTGAAAAATTTAAAAGAAGATATTTTCCCATAGCCAAACAATCTCTTCCGGGATCTTGTTATTACAATTTAAAAAAAAAAAAAAAAATCCGGTCCTATGAGTAATGAAGAGCATAAATTTCATTTTCTATGAAATTTACAATTTATTTATGAGTATTTATAATCAATTTAAGAAGCTTTATATGTTACAAACTGATAATACCATTTACTGTGGCCGTCGTGCTGCTGTTCTTTACCATGCATCATTTCTCTTCTATAATTACTTTCTAGTCATAAATATATAAAAATTTTTAAATTTATATATTTTTATAATTTTATAATTTTATTTTTCCTTTGGATTGGATTTATCATATTTTTTGGTACAATTTGATTCAAATGGATAAGTGTGACACAATTTGAGTAGGCTTCTTTAAAAGTCAAGTGTTTTTGGTAAATGTGTTTAAATTTGAGTAGGGTTAGTAGAAAATATGTTACCCATGAACAAGCGTGCCATGCCAGGATATGGCTTAGGTTGTCGCTGTCTATGACATATCATGCCATGTTCTTGTGCTTAGGCATATGATGACTTGTTACACTTATGATGGATCAATTATTATTTAGATTTAATCCCGTTTTCCTCGTCCTAAGTATCAAATTATCAATGGTGCACTTAATATCTTTCCTTCCTTAACATTCGTTTTACCATGCATTTAATATATTTTCCCTCCTTAACAACACACGTTACCATATATTTAATTCCGTTTCCTTGTCCTGAGTACCAAATTATCTATAGTGGAGTGGACTTCAGATCAGCTCCAACCAATAATTTCTCCTCGTAATGGGTCTCATGTTATATATCTTTGGCATTCTTTAATTTCTCTACCTCCAAAATAGAATTTTCTCGAATGCAGCAGAGGTTCCTAATATGGAGTTGGAAGCGTTTACGGCTTTCATTCCTGGGACAACATGTTCTCTTCTTAGTTCTGGTCATATGTGCTGGACACGTCAGTTTAGAAGGCCGACATCTTGAGTTTATCCAGCTAGCTGAGAGGCATTCCGTGTTCTGGATACGTTCATTCATTTAGCGGTCAGAGAGACTGTATCCTCCCTTGATCTCTTAGCTATGGTGTGTGGCCGGTGTGTGAGTAAACACTAATACTTATAGTCCTTGCATAGTTTCCTCACTTAAAATTTCAGTATCCTCTTTAGATTAAAAAGCTAAATCAATTCAAATCCAATCACAAACATCATGATCAGCTCATAATTAGCTCAAACGAATCCATACTGTCTCTTAAAACTCATTTAGTTTACAAAAAAATAAATTTCTTCTCTTAAATATTATTTTTGGGAAGCTAAGTGGTAAGAATATGATACGTGAAAGAGTGATTTCTGTATATTTGAAAAATTAATTTTTATATATTTGATTGGCCATAGAAAAGTAACTTATTATAGATGATACAGATTTAGTTGAACATCTATTTTTTAAAAAAATTATATAAAATATTTATTATACTTTTAATATAAAAAAAAACTTATCCTATTATACACGTTATCATTGTTTGCAAATAAAAATTAATGATAGTTAAGGATATTTTTGACCAAAAATAGTAGTTGAGGAAGCTTTGATGAAGATGAAAAATAATATCCTACAAACCGATCGCATATAAGATGCGATTGGGTGTTTTCTGTAATTTATCTTCCAAACTCATATAATTGATATTAATATTTAATAAAATAGATATTTTCGATTTAATATATGCTGCATCTTTATTTTTAAGATTATAATAAATCCCATAGGTCTGGACAATGGTTTTAGGGCTGTAATGAGATCACGCCAGTGAGACCTAAATCCTTGATAGCCATGACCTAAAATATTTTCAGTCATTGATTCATTGAGTCAGAGATCAATGAAATCGGTAAGACTGGTATGTCTTATGTATGCTCAGTGATAAGGATGGTTAATCTTACAACCACTTGTGTGGTGACACTAATACAAGGGTATGGATGCTCATTAGAAAATGAGTTCATTGAATAGACCTACGAGAAAATATCTGATGGAGTCTTATTTATATGTCAGTTGATAGTTCTCTAATGGGAGTTGTGTAAGTGATCCTTTGATCTGAGATCGCCATGGTACCTTGTATACATGAATCCATATTTTGGTTCACTTCCTAACTTGATTCTCTGATCCTTGTATGAAGTATTCTGGATGTGGTGAAGTGTGCATAGAGGTTGTGAGTGTTAATAAAGGATCAGTCACTCCTAATAAGGGGAGCGAACATTCTATGTGATCTCATAGGTCAGTGATTCTGGAAGTCTTTGGCCAAAACAGGATGATAATTAGAAAGAGATTTCTAATGTATCATCAACTGAATCATCGCCTTTTGATCGAGATATATTTAGATAAGCAATTGGATTTGACATGATTCCATGCCCACAGCTCATCTGAGATGTTGTTTGACTGAATGATTGAATTATACGATAACTTACCACTGAAGGATATTTTGATAATTTTTCATTAAAATTATAAATTTTTCGGGTAGTCATGACACGTTGCGGACGTTAATCTTGACTTATGGACTCATCAGAATTAAAAGAGTTTAATTTAAGAATTAATTAGGAAGAGTCTTAGTTGATTCGGACTCTTAAGCTAATCTAATCTGATCGGATTAGAGTTACGTCAAGAGTCTGTGTCCACTGCTAGCTAGATTTGAAACTCAATAGGCCACACATTTTGGAATTTGATTTTGATTGATTTAATTAGGATTTAAAGTAAATCCTAAGGGTTAATTTGATATGCTAGTACATTATATTAACCCAAGTTCCTAAATTAATTCATATTCAAAGCATTTGAGCTGAACTAGACCAGTTGCCTTTGATCTAATAGGATTGGATCCAATTTAATTTGATTCTTATCCAACTTGAAAGTATTTCAAATGTGAAAGGAGTCCTCTATGCCTACCAGGTCTCACGCCAAAATATTAATGCCGTCTCCTCTTAATTTGCATTGGAATGTGAAGAGTCCTTCTTAATGAAGACTCTTATCTTATCTATTTGTTTCTCATCTAGAACCTTAACTATTACAAGCTGATTTTAATATGAAAATTTATGGGGCGCAGAAGAGGAGGAGTCTATTTTATGTGATATTGATTTATTGATGACATGCCTTGAAGAGCATATATATGGGTGAAATGGAAATAGAGCTTCTATGTTTAGTACACACTAGTTTTCACGCTGCAAAGGAAACCTAAAACAAAAGCATAGAGCTTCTTTACTTTATCTTCTTTGAAGCTATTCTTGGAAGCGAGTCCGATGTTTTCCTTCAAGGACCCAAGCAAAAGTAGAATATTGATTGATTTATAACCAAAGCTATATATTTTAGTAATTTGAATGGAATTCTCTATTATGATGCAACTTTTGCACTGCAAAGTATCGTATCATTATGGATAACCACCATATCATCCATCTTGTAGATGAATAGCTCTCTTTCATCTACGCATGCACCATATATTACACTTAAAAGTATCTAGACATATTCTCGAGATAAATGAGGGACAACTATCTCTAAAATAGATGATATGGTGGCAATCCACGATGATATATGACTGTGCATCGTAAAACATTCGAAGTCTCAACAATTAGAACTTTTACCCATGTTTGGTTTATCATTTAGATTACTATATGACAAATTTTTCATATTTTTATATGTTCTTTTTTCCTCATTCAGGCTTCTTCTCGCACCATCTATAGCATGCGTGTTCCTGGCATGTGCATCATCTGTACCTAGTTTATTCCCTTCCCTCATAAGTATTAGGTGAAAGTTTAATAGTAATAGATGAGCATTGCCAACTAGGTGAGGTAGTACTTATGACCGAGTCCACATAGGCCATGAAAAAGATCTTCATAAGCGCTAATTTTGGTAGGATAGATAGGGATTGGTCTTATTCTAGAAGATAAAAGAAAATATTTACTTGGACAGTCTCTATCAACCACATGATAGTTATTGAGTGTGGGCTATCAATCACATGTGTTCGATTCGCACCCTTATTTTGATTTTTGGATAATGTTTCTCTCCATTCTAATCCTAAAAAAAAGAAAAATCCCTCGACTCTTACGCACAAGAAAATAAAGATAAGGAACAACGGATCAAGATGTTAAATTGTAAATAGTCATGAGGATAATTTTCCCTTTCTCTTCCATCCACCGCACTTTCCCCCTCCATCCCTACGGCTATGTACCAAACTATCCTTATTTATGTGGTGGATGGAGTCGGTTTCCGGAGAACGCTTTTATTATGGCGGGTGACGTAGCGGAGGATCCGCGCGGTTTTGGTTGGGAACAGTTCCGGAGTGCACTCCTCATCTTTCTCACCTTGTTCAAACCATCGCGTTGGACTGATATAATAGTTTTTCCCCCTTCTTTCTGACCTCTTAAATTGAATCAGTAATAAAGGCCGGGTGTCTTTTTTGCTTCCCTTGTCATCAAGAAGAGAGAGAGAGAGAGAGAGAGAGAGAGAGATGGCCCAAGTAACCTCGCAGAGTCTGGGTCACTCCCACCCGGTGGCAAACGTCCAAGCTTTTGCAGCTGCCATCGATGGGCACAAGGATATCCCTCCGAGGTACATCAGGCCTGAAGCTGAGTCCGATCCAATTGTTCGTGATGGTGACTGCCAGCTTCCAGTAATCGATCTCAAAAGACTGCTCGATCCCGAATTTTCTGAAGAAGAGTCTGCTAAGCTTGACCGTGCTTGCGAGGAGTGGGGTTTCTTCCAGGTTATGGCTTTTTATTACCAAGGCCATGAATTTTCTCCGAATAGTTGGCTATCGATTACTGAAATATATAGTCGTTAGTATGTGGATCTTCTCTTTTTAGAAGCCTACTTCATTGTACAAGGTATAAAAACGCTTGATATATAGATCATGTTCCAGGACACCAGTCATGTAAACTTGAACAAAGCTTGGACAAGGCTTGGCAGGGCTTTTTTTCTTCTTCCCCCTTTTTTTTTTTCTTTTGAGGGGGAAAAAATGGCCCTGCCAAGCCTTGTTTAGGCTTTGTCACGTAGAAAAGAAAACAAACATATAACTTCTCCAATCCTACTTATGGTTGGGTAATATAATTTCAAATGTTCAAGCTTTAGCTGAGGAGAGGACGTTGTAGGCAGAAATAGAAGGAAGTGTAGGGGTTGCAGTTGTGAAGTTGCACATGATTCCACCTTATTCTCTGTACGTATGTAGATATAGGGAGAAAAAAAAAAAAGAGAGTGGTTGCAGAGTCCATACCTACACGACTTAAAATCTCTCTTCCTAGTATTTCATATCCACGCAACAAATATTTTTTTTTCTGATTTTCCAACCTTTTTTTTTTATGAAACAGATTTTCCAACTTGTTAGCTTTTTTTTGATGGTTGAAGGAGATCGGAAAAACAGCCTGTCCTTTATTGATAAGAGTAATATATACAATAGAGGTTACAAAGAACCTATAAAGATAATTACATTATATTTTAAAAGTCAATTCCTCTCAGAAGACTCCTCATCTACTCAAATATTCAGATAACTTTATAAATCCAACCAAAATCCTTGAGAATTTTGTGATCATTTTGAAATTATAGAGGATGGACCAAAAAGTGAAAAGATGCAATATTTTTTCAGCAACTGCAATGATGGAGACACTCTTGTTCAGAAACACCTGAAAATTTCTTTTTCTCCAACTTACTAGTAGAAATTATTTATATTCTTTTTTTTTTTCAGAGAGAGTGGAACTTATTTATATAATTTCAAATGACAACACTCTTTCAGAGGTATAAGCTATCTTTTAAAATAGGCCTGCGACTCTTAGGGTTCCATTTACATCAGCAAAAAAAATAAAAGCCTACATCTTGCCTTCCTATCGACATAACTCATTGATCACTAATTTTATATGTCTCAACTTTTGAAAACAATTAAGCTGGAGGTAAAAATTTAAATATAAAAAGTTTATAAAAAGTAATTCGTTAAAAGTTAAAAAAAATGAGTATCAGAAACTAAAAAAAATAAATAAAGAAAACAAAATTATAAAATACTTATATATTTATTTATTTAGGTGAAAAAGTTGGCCAACATGAGAAATAACAAAGCAAACTGAGTAGCGATAGTATATAGTATCATTAACTTGTATTTTTATTAGAATTTCTTTACTTAAGCATGAATAATTTGTATATATGCATAACTCAATTAATTAATTATTTTAAAAATAACTAATTTTTAAAATAAGAGAATTATAGTAAGACATCTCAGCATTTTTTCGAAGGCGGGATATTTGACCCTCTGCAGGCCATTTAGTGTCAAGACCCTTATACATGGGATGCCCTCCTATCTCAGCATAACCTTTTAGGAGGTTCATGCCTTCGCATCATCATAATAATATCTCTTCAGTTTTTTTTCAAATTATTTAGAGTTGGCTGTTCAGATCACTATTAATTAGGAATTCCTACTAGGGATTCGTTGTTATCTATATGCACCTAAGCATAGGTGCCTTCGCCGGGTTTAAAATCCCAGATCCAAGTTGACCCAGATTTCAAGCCTAGCCTAGCAAGTGTTGTGCTTCTAATTTTAAAGCCTGATTAGACTTTAGGGCGACAAATGTAGGCCCAATGTGGCTTCTCTTTGCACGTCAATAGAAAAGGTGGGTGGCAATTGACATTAGAAAATTTCTTTGTGGTTGTAACGAGAACTTGTGATTGAATATTATATTCTTTTTTTAAAATAAAAAAATATATTATATTCATTTGGGTTAAGGAATCTAACTCTAGTCTACAATAGAAATACCAGGGCCCTAAAAAGAAAATCTGGGCCCATGTTTTGATTCCCATCTCTTGGGTTTGCAACTGAGGACAATTACACGCGACAGAAGAAAGACAGTGAACTAGTGTGATGGTGGTTAGATTCCTTTTTATTCTCTTAAAAAAGAGTTAAGTATTCTTTGGACTTGTCCGGAGCCGGCCCCTCGATCTTTTAGAAATATTTATTTTCTGACTCTTCTGAATATATTCATACAAAAATTATATAAATACTTCATTTTTAGCACAAAAGAAAGTTAAATAAATAATAAATCAATTTTGTTGACAAATGAGAAAAGATTGGTGCTAGAGTTATTATGCATTAACTGAAGCATATAAGATATTTGCTCATTTGATTTGCGTCCAAAAATAGAGAATAATACTCCTTTTATTACGAAGGAGGGGACAAATTGACTTCTAATTGATGGTTGATAAACAAATATAACAAAACTTATGACTGCATTAATGCTGAGAACTGAAGGAAGATGGGGTATCCTTGTCCAATTTCTACTAAAATAATATTTAAATTGATCTCATCATAAGGTAGTGTGAGGACTTATGTGGGTATGTATTTAGCCCTAAATCAATTATTCATTGAGAAGATTTTAGATGCTTATATAAAATACTTTATGGCTAACCTTTTTAGATGAGATCATAGGTTCTTATAAATGGTATTAGAGCTAACTCTAGCTATAGCCTATGTAAACTAAAAGGTACTACAGCATAGGTTCATTAGGGTAGACGATGGGCCGATCGTAATGTTTGTAAATGGATGCATATTGATTTGGACCCTTAGATGTAAGGGCTTAAATAGGAGTATATGACGACCGGTGCAGGCATCTATTTAGTCCTATATTGATTATTTACTAGAAAGATATTGAATACTTATATAGGATAAAGAAATCCAAATAAAACCATCTGGCTAGTTTTTTTTGGATGAGATCCTGTGTTGTTAGAGGTAGTTTTTTTATGATTATTTTAAGAGCGAGGATGGAAGAAAATTTGATTAAAATTGGGTGATAGCAAGATTCGGATTCAAGTAATTAATACCAATCTCCAAAGACTTGATCTACTATATTAGTTGGCATTCTAAAAAATATTGTAGCATTCCAGATGCGAAGTTGAGCATAGCGTTTCCGGTGGTGCTAATTAGATAAGCCATGCCACTTCATTTGGACCTTCTTTAATTCCCTAGGTCCTACTAGCATTCTAAACCATGTTTCTACATGATCTCACTTGATAGAGGTCCATTATGTTTTGTTTTCTTTTGTGCCGATCATTAACTTTGAGCAAGACGGGACTCTGGATCTACCTGCTAATTTAATTGAATCAACTATTTGAGTAATGATATGTTAACTTTCACGTATGAAAAGAGATTGCTAGATATTGTTTAGATGGATGCAATGAAAATAATGATAAAAAAATGGTTAATGTACGTAGAACCAAATGTTTGCTTTAAAGAAGCTACTATCCGGCATAGATTCTTAATTATTATGTATTAACTGGACTTTGGAATGACATTGTGGCCCAATGAGTTACACATGGACACTTGTTTCAGTTTTACTGACACAAGCAAAACATTACCAATATTTTCAGTAATAATCAGAATTGGACAGTTCTATTGGACTTTCAGATCTTTTAATGCAATAGATTTTCTCTTTTTCCATTTGTAGTTGGTTTAGATTGGATCATTCTTACCCCAAGATTAACAATACAATCATAATAATATTGCTGCAGCTAATAAATCATGGAGTTCCTGATGAAGTGATCAAGCGAATGAAGGAGGACATCATGGAATTCTTCAAGCTCCCACTGGAAGAAAAGAAGGCATTTGCTCAGCTACCAAACAACCTCGAAGGCTATGGCCAAGCTTTTGTGGTCTCAGAGGACCAAAAGTTGGATTGGGCAGATATGGTTTACCTCATTTCCCGACCACTCCATTCAAGGAACATGAGATTCTGGCCGACTAACCCTCCCACATTCAGGTTCACAAAATTTTTGTGCAGAAGTTTTTTGTTTGAGGTTAAGTGGCCTAAATATGAATCCATTCCAGTTTGTCAACTAAGTGAAAATATGCATAAATTGAATCTTATACTCCACATTAAGCTTTCATTAGATAAATTGAATATGCTATGGCCTAAATATGCGTGTTGGTCAAGCATCAAGTTTTCATTCGACTACATAAATTGAATCTTATACTCCACATTTCAATTTTAATAGGAACCTTTAAAGCTTTTGATGCCCGAGGTTTTCAATGGTTGTTAGGATGCTTTTGGGACTCTCATTTTCCTCTCATGCAAGATCTTGGTAACAAAGAAGCTTCGGTTCTTTGACCAGGATTTAATATTTAAATGAATACCATAAATAAAAGAAAAAGGTACTGATGCAAATTTCTCTTCTTATAATTCACAATGGTATTTAATGATCCAATATTTAGGAGGTGCATCGCCAATTCATTCATTCTATCAGTTTGGATCTCATCCTTTGATAGAATCTAGTGAAATAAGAGAAGCATAGTTAGACTTTCTGAAAAATTCCCACCTCACAGTTCTGAATAGAGTCTCAAGATGGTTTGCATTGAACAGACTTGCACATATTTATTTAAGCATGATTACTGGAGACCTTTGTCCTCCAAACTTTCCTTAATAACAAGAACAGCTCTACTCTAATTAATTAGTATTTTCTTGAGAAAATAGTGTAAGTAATTAGCACTGTTTGTTATACACGTAGAATGCATGAGGAACCTTCGATACTATCAATTAATGCATTTGTCACTTGAGAAATATGATGGTATAGGAATTCTCAATTCCTCCATCTTTCTTTTAAAAAAAAAAAAGGCCCCGAAAGCTGAACCCCTTTCATAGGTCTCCTGACATTAGGAACTTGTATATATTCTCTTTAATTGGTAACAATTTAGTTCCCATTGCTCTGTCATATCCTAGTATCATCAATATGAATTATATTTACTGTCTCTTGCTTTGTGTTTTGGACAATTTCAGGGCTACCCTGGATAACTACTCATTGGAGCTGAAGCAAGTGGCAGGATGTCTCTTTAAGTTTCTGGCTAAGAATCTGGGGATTGAACCAGGGATAATCTCCAATATTTTCAAGGACCAACCACAAGGAGTGAGGATTAATTACTATCCACCATGCCCGAAAGCCGACAAGGTGTTGGGCATCTCATCTCACACAGATGCCACCGGCTTGACGTTGCTCCTTCAAGTAAGTGATGTTCAAGGATTACAGATAAAGAAGGATGGCAAATGGTTTCCTGTGGACCCACTCCCTGGTGCTTTTGTTGTTAACATTGGTGATATCCTTGAGGTAACTAACTCCAAAGCTTATTTTTATCCAATTTAGTTTGTGTTGAGCAGGTAAATATATTGGTGTTCAATTGTTTTAGTTTGATGAATTTGTCATAAGTGCACAATGTACAGCAACTACTTTCAAGATTTCAGATTCTGAAAATCTACAGTATCTTTATCACCAGACCTACAATATATTCATTGCATGAAACTAACTTATGGCTTTGCAGGATTCCATGAACTAATAAGTTTAGCACAACAAACAGGTTATATTGGTTCCACAAAAAAAGATTAAGCAATTTGATTGAGATATGGAGAGGGCAGAGTTTATTTCATATGACTGACAACCAATTTTTCTATGAAACAGATACTGAGTAATGGAAAATATAAAAGCGCTGAGCATAGGGCCACTATAAACACAGAGAAAGAACGCCTCTCAATCGCTGCATTCCATGGTCCAGACCATGACTCCATGGTTGGCCCTCTTCCAGAACTCCTGAAAGGTGGCAAAGAGCATTATAAGACGATGAGCTACGGAGACTACACGAAGACTTTGTTCTCTGCAAAACTTGATGGCAGGAGTTTATTGGAGAGCATGAAGTTGAACGATTAGAAGACTGGTCCTAAGCGTGAAAAATGTTTTATTTGCTTGCTTTCTATGAAATTTTCAACTGGAGGATATGTGTTGGCTCAGTAGGACTGCTCCTTTATTGCCCTGTGAAACTATATAAATAATCCACGATGCCATTAATAAAGATCATCCTTTTTAATAGTAAGAACTATGTGTAGTCTTCCATTGATTGAGTTTTTTTTTTTGGTAAAGTTCCATTGATTGAGTTTGGTTGGAAACAGCTACACAAATTAGGAGAGTAGATGATTTACCAACTGGCCTAAAGATAAATTGCTGCCTGAAAACATAAAGCCAAAAATTTTGGACCAAAGAAACTGAAAGCAATATTCTTTTGGGAAGGGAACTCTATAGAGCAGACACACTTGAAAAGAAAGAACCAGAAGAAAATAATTCTGAACAGAGGTAGACATACCATGTGGAATTGTAAGTGCACCTTAAACTAATAGAACAACTCCTAAGCTTTGGACTTTGGTGGCTGATTCCACTCCACTCCACTTGTCTGTTCCTACTCTCACTATTATCCAAGATCAGGTCATAGGATCCCGATCTAGTTTTAGATCATCACTAATTAATCTTCACTTGGAATCCTTAGCAAGACAACTCTGAGACTATAATGGTCTAGCGGCACGAGGTCTTATTTTATTATTTGTTCTGCAACACCAGGCGCATAATTATTCCAGAAGGTTAGCATTTGATCATTTTCTGCAAGTTGGACTCTGACAAAAATAGACTTGGCAAGTCAAATTTCTGCATGCAACTTCATTTGAACATTTTGGTAGAAATCTTGATGAATCTAAACACCCTAACACCACCTGCTCCATGCTCTCGAATCCACTGTATATTGATTGTGAGTCTCCTTGCCATAATTTATTGAGATTTTCACATTGCACTGCCTCTGGAACGATTCTCCAGAGCTTTAAACAGGTGAGATATCTCTTCAACTACTCCATCTCCTTGCCATTATTGAAGTTCCAAGTGCGTATCTTAGGGGACCATAAAGGACGTACCTCCTTGAAGCATCCATTTCCATATATACCAAACTATTTCCACGTGGAGTACAAAATACCAATATAATGGATGAAATCTGATAGCTCCCATGATTTATTGCATTATTAGCAACTGTAATCTCTCATTCTATTCTCCCTGTCACGCCCCGAACCCAACACCCGGGTCGGATACGTGATGGCCGCACACTCCTTAGAGCAAGCCCTAAAGAATATGCAAGGCCAAAATAAATCATTACAATCTTATCAACCATAATATTTAATTTCAACAGTAATTCATAAAACTTGCATAATAACAATTAACATTCCTTCAATTCTCTGATCAGATACTATGACACTCTATTTATCCTTCTGCTCACCCGTAAATCCAAGCCATAGCCAATCTAAGTCATCCTGCAACTCTGAGAAGAAAAAGAAAGATGAAGGGGTGTGAGCTTTACAGCCCAGTAAGAATTCCCATATCACACTGATGTAGTAATATAGTCTGAAAATAAGGATAAGCAATAAAATATAAAATCTCATGTTCAATGTCCAGAATAATGCAAACATTCATAAATTTTCTGTCTTGTCAAAATAGATGCATCATCATATGTTAACCGGTGAAACACTTTTGTTCAACAATTGTTTCATATCTTATCTTTCATTTCTCCTTTCATAATCATATGATTTTAACATTTTCTTTCTGGCTCTGGACTATCCAAGTCTATACCTCAGTCATCATCCGGATCGAATCCACTTTAAAAAGTCTTTCAAGACTGTCCCAGGATGAGCTCCTGGCCGGCTGTCCCACGTACCAAAGCCCGTGAGAGGCTGTCCCAGGCATAAGCTCCTGGCGGGCTGTCCCAGGCATGAGCTCCTGGCCGGCTGATCCACCTGTAAGCCAGTGGGGGCTGTCCCAGGCATAAGCTCCTGGCGGGCTGTCCCAGGCATAAGCTCCTGGCCGGCTGTTCCACATGACAAGGCTAGTCCATACCATATATCTCTTTCTTTTCATTTAATCATTATGTGTTGTATTCATCAATCAATTCTGTCTTCCATTATGATCAATTCAGATATGTCATATCCATATAATCATGCCATCAATCTCTGATACATATATATTAACATAACATACTCATGCTCAAAATCAAATAACAGTATCTCAGATATAATAATTTCATCAATCTCAAATCCGACGATGCAAAACCAATAATGCAAGACCAACAGTAAAATAGCATATATATAATGGTGATCATGTACAGGGATTCTTACCTTTACCGGTGACTGATCCAAACACAGAAATCAATGTTCTTCTTTGATTTATGAATTTCTTTAACAAAATATTCCACTCGATATCATATGCAGACAATCATCTCTTCATAACCCTGATCAAATATAAAAATCATATATAGAGAAAATTATCGATAATCGATCCTAATAACACATATCGAGGACCTCTCTTAGAATTAATCAAAATTAGGATTTGTCTATGTATCAGGATCCTCCACTGATCCATAAGACTTCTAGAGAGAGAAAATCCATGAAGAGAGAGAAAATTCTAGAGAGAGAAAGTGGAGAGAGAATCTTCGTATCTTTTCGATGAGGCAATCATGGTCGAGACCATCAGAGGTCCTATCAGGATGACTCAATATGAATCAAGTGTTATAATTTTGAATAGAATCAGACTGGAATCAGATCTACCGCACGAATTTCGGAGCAATCTCAAATCATCTTATTTTCATCCTCAAGTTTATTCTAGGGTTCATGATGCAATCAGAGAGGAAGAAAAGATCCTAGAGAGACAAAATCCGTAAAGAGAGAGAAAAGTCTAGAGAGAGAATCTAGAGAGAGAAAATGTAGAGAGAGAAGGTAGAGAGAGGAGAGAGAAAAGAGAGAGAAAGGAGGGAGAGGAGAGGAGAAAATTTCTCTCTCTTCTTCTTCTTCTTTTTCTATTTTTATTTTCTTTATTTTTATTTTTATTTTTCTCTTTTTCTTCTTTCTCTTTTTCTTTCTTTTTTTCCTTTTTCTTTTCTTTTCTTTTTCCTTTTTCTTTTCTTTTCTTTTCTTCTTCTTCTTCCTTCTTCCCGCGGTCAAAAACAGAGAACCCGCGCTCTTTCCGAGCACCTCCCCCATATCCGACCAGGTGAGCCACCTCCGGCCACCCTTTCCGGCAACGTCCCGACGCCGGCGGTGCTACCCTGTCGGTGGCAGTGCCACCGTCCCTGTTGCCGGCGGCAGAAAAGGAAAAAGATCACACAAACAGGGTATCCCTGTTTGAGGCCGAACCGGCACCTCGCCGCCATATTAATTGTCACGCCCCCGACCCGAGATTTGTGGATCGAGGGTCGCGGCAACCGCCGCATACTCATGAAGAACTCTCTCCATAAGCATGCAAGGCATCTCATCACGATATCAATGCATCGCAGCGGAATAAATTCAAATAATTATTATTCAACTGTAATTCATGTAATTAAATCAAATGTCTTACATCCAATAAAATTTTTGCTAACAATAAAACAATAGATCTAAGTTCAATAAAGTGTTGACAATGCTAAATCTCGCCTCTAAAAGCTCTGTCCCAATATTTCTTCCCACGTTCGAAATTAATTATCTGAATCTGAAAAATAGAAAGAAAGGTAATGAGCTAGACAGCCCAGTAAGTAACAAATATCTCAACCAGATATTTCAGATATTATAAAATTTTTAAGAATAAAGCTGCAATTAAACATAAAAATATATTTCATATTGATTTAATGCAAACCCAATAATTTCAAATATTCACATATAATATTTCCGATTCGATTCAAAACACTCGAAACTCAACAGCCTTGACTATGACCAACGTTTAACCCCCATTGGCGGGGTCCACATAATACCAGCGCACAACCCCCACTGGCAGGGTCCAGAAATACCAGCGCACAACCCCCACTGGCAGGGTCCACAAATACCAGCGCACAACCCCCACTGGCAGGGTCCACAAAGTACCAACGTATAATCCCCATTGGCGGGGCCCACTGAAACATAGTTGGCTGAGAGCATAAATCCGATCTATATCAAAACACTTAGTACCACAATATATATCATAATCTTTCACTAAACATGTGCATAAATCGATATACCATAACATTTCAAAAGCACTTTTCTTTCAAAACATAATTCCATAAATCATGCATAATTTCAGAGAATAATTATTTATTTTCAGAATAAATATGGAATATCTCGAGAAGATGATTCATTACTTACCTTTCACGGAGCACTGAATGAATGGATCGACTAACTTCTAGGAGATTCTTCCGTGCCTATTATTCAAAATTATATTTTTACATTAATTTTAATTCAAAATTAAATCTAACAAATCTCAAAATCAAAATCTCGCTTAAAATCAGACTCGTCTCTAAACTTGATCAGAATCATCAGATGAAGCCTTCCACTACGTTAATCCTAGAGGAATAACTTTAGAGAGAGAGGAATCCATCAAGAGAGAGAAATATTTTAGAGAGAGAAAATCAGAGTTCAGACTGAGACAAGAGAGAGAAGAGAGAGAAACTCTCTCTCTCATCAATTTCAATTTATTTATTTATTTATTTATTTATTTATTTACTTACTTATATATATATATATATAAATATACATATATATATATTTATTTATTTTTATTAATATTATTATTATTTTCTTTTCTTTTCTTTTTCTTCTTTTTTTTTTCTTTTTCTTTCCTTTTCTTTTCTTTTTCTTTTCTTTTTCTTTTTCTTTTTCTTCTTTTCTTTTCTTTTTCTTTTCTTTTCTTTTTCTTTTTTTTTTCTTTTTCTTCTTCTCGGTTCTTCCCGCACCGGAACAGGGGACCGGCGTCCCCTCGGCCTTGACCGGCCGTTCGGGCCACGGCCGCCGCGGCGGAGGCCGGCGGCCGACGGGGGTCACTCCCCCGGTCACGGAGGAGACATGGCCGGCGATCAATTCCGATCGCCGGCGCCGAAAATTCAAGGAGAAGAAACCCAAAAACAGGGTCGCTTTCCCGACGAAAAAATCAGCGACTCTCGTCGCCGGCAGCCGCGCACAGGAGCATGGGAGGAAGGAGAAGAAAGAGGGGAGGAAGAGGAAGACTTACCTCAGCCTCCGGAGACCTCGTCGGCGGCAATCACGGCGAGAAATCAACCGGTGTCCGCGGCTTAATTTCGGGAAAATCGGAGGGAAGGAGAGGAAGAAGAGGCCGATGATCGGTCTCAAGGGAAAGGGGTCTTCTTATAGATCACCCTAGGACTCCGAGGGGTCCTAGGAGTCCTATTTTGCCCGGGAATCACCGGAGAAGAAGACTCCTACCGGGAGTCTTCTTCCCGGTTTCTCTGTTTTTTTTTTTTTTTTTTTTTTTTTTTTTTTTTTTAGTTTTGGGCTATCACATTCTTCACCCCTAAAAAGAAATTTCGTCCTCGAAATTTTTCATACCTGTCACCATTGTATTGGAAGCCTGTGGATTCTGCTGAGTAAGTGCATAAACTCTTCCCTGGGTTTTAGAAATCGGTCCGCCACCCTTATGTTGTCCTTCATGAGTTCTTTTGCCAGCTTGATTTTCAGTATTTAGCGGGCAGCTAGCAATTTTATGATCCTTCTGTCCACATTTGAAACAAGCACCGGTATTCCAATAGCAATCCTTATCTGCATGATTTTTGCCACATCTGGAGCATGGCTCACCATCAATCTGTTGAGTCTTATTGTCTACTGCTCCCTTAGCTGATCTTTTGATGTTTTTATTATTCTGCCCTTGTGTATCATTTGATTGTGCTCTCTTTCTTTGCCTTCTTTCCCTTTCCATGCGTTCTTCATTGACTTCCCTTTCAATTATCAGTGCTTTGTTTACCACATCTGCATAAGTTGTCAATTCATAAGGAACCACTTGTTTTCGAATCTCAGTTTTCAGTCCCATCTCAAACTTGTGAACACGTTCTTGCTCACCATCTACTAATCTCGGAGCAAATTTTGCTAACTCTGTAAATTTTGCTTCATATTCAGTCACACTCATACCCTTTTGCTTCAAATAAATAAACTCTTGCTCTTTCTGGATCCTTATACTCCGAGGAAAATACTGATCATAGAATGCAATCCGAAATCTTTCCCAAGTAAGTATTTCGCCGTCTTGTTCATGCTTGCGCTGTAGTCGCTGACACCAGTTGTATGCTTCTCCTTGTAGTAAATAAGCTGCATATCGAATCTTTTCTTCATCAAGATACTCTTGGACAGCGAAAGCCTTCTCCATCTCCATTATCCAGTTGTCAGCCTCCAAAGGTTCAGTAGTCCCCTTGAAAGCTGGAGGTGCAAGCTTTTTAAATTCTGAAATGTTGTTCCGTTGTACTGGTTGCTCTCCATGTTGTGGTGGTGGATGCTGATGTTGTTGTGTATCTCGTTGTATCTGTTGTTGTTCAAACATTTGCTGCTGCATTTGTTGTTGCGCTTGTACCATCCTGATTAGGGTCTGCATTAACTGAGCCATATCTGGTTCTTGACGTGCTCTCGAAGTACTCCCATTAGGATCTACAACTCCCTCCTCCTGAGGGGTGCCACTGGTCAGATGGGGAGTGCTACCATCCCGTGGTTGTGATGTCTCTCTTGCAATTCCTTGAGTAGTTCTTGTCATTCTACGGGGAGGCATGATAACCTTGTAGTAGTAAAACCTTATTAGATTCAATTTTCTATTTGTTAGGATGGGTTTATTATGATGCTCATACTCTAACGTCCCAATATTCCTAATGTTTACCCACCTACACTCATACTATGTCAAATTCTATGTGTCATAATTTATCCACTTATGCTCTGATACCATATTAATTGTCACGCCCCCGACCCGAGATTTGTGGATCGAGGGTCGCGGCAACCGCCGCATACTCATGAAGAACTCTCTCCATAAGCATGCAAGGCATCTCATCACGATATCAATGCATCGCAGCGGAATAAATTCAAATAATTATTATTCAACTGTAATTCATGTAATTAAATCAAATGTCTTACATCCAATAAAATTTTTGCTAACAATAAAACAATAGATCTAAGTTCAATAAAGTGTTGACAATGCTAAATCTCGCCTCTAAAAGCTCTGTCCCAATATTTCTTCCCACGTTCGAAATTAATTATCTGAATCTGAAAAATAGAAAGAAAGGTAATGAGCTAGACAGCCCAGTAAGTAACAAATATCTCAACCAGATATTTCAGATATTATAAAATTTTTAAGAATAAAGCTGCAATTAAACATAAAAATATATTTCATATTGATTTAATGCAAACCCAATAATTTCAAATATTCACATATAATATTTCCGATTCGATTCAAAACACTCGAAACTCAACAGCCTTGACTATGACCAACGTTTAACCCCCATTGGCGGGGTCCACATAATACCAGCGCACAACCCCCACTGGCAGGGTCCAGAAATACCAGCGCACAACCCCCACTGGCAGGGTCCACAAATACCAGCGCACAACCCCCACTGGCAGGGTCCACAAAGTACCAACGTATAATCCCCATTGGCGGGGCCCACTGAAACATAGTTAGGCTGAGAGCATAAATCCGATCTATATCAAAACACTTAGTACCACAATATATATCATAATCTTTCACTAAACATGTGCATAAATCGATATACCATAACATTTCAAAAGCACTTTTCTTTCAAAACATAATTCCATAAATCATGCATAATTTCAGAGAATAATTATTTATTTTCAGAATAAATATGGAATATCTCGAGAAGATGATTCATTACTTACTTTTCACGGAGCACTGAATGAACGGATCGACTAACTTCTAGGAGATTCTTCCGTGCCTATTATCCAAAATTATATTTTTACATTAATTTTAATTCAAAATTAAATCTAAACAAATCCCAACTCAAAACCTCACTTAGAATCGACTCTTTCCTAAACTCGATCAAAATCATTAGATGAGACCTCCTACTATGCTAATCCTAGAGGAATAACTTTAGAGAGAGAAGAATCCATCAAGAGAGAGAAATATCCTAGAGAGAGAAAATTCTAGAGAGAGAAAGTAGAGAGAGAAAATCCAATTTCAGAGAGAGAAAGTCAGAGTTCAGACTGAAAAGAAGAGAGAGAAGAGAGAGAAACTCTTTCTCTCATCAATTTCAATTTATTTATTTATTTATTTATTTATTTATTTACTTACTTATATATATATATATATAAATATACATATATATTTATTTATTTATTTTTATTAATATTATTATTATTTTCTTTTCTTTTCTTTTTCTTTTTCTTCTTTTTTTTTTTTCTTTTTCTTTCCTTTTCTTTTCTTTTTTTTTTCTTTTTCTTTTTCTTTTTCTTCTTTTCTTTTCTTTTTCTTTTCTTTTCTTTTTCTTTTTTTTTTCTTCTTCTTCTTCTCGGTTCTTCCCGCACCGGAACAGGGGACCGGCGTCCCCTCGGCCTTGACCGGCCGTTCGGGCCACGGCCGCCGTGGCGGAGGCCGGCGGCCGATGGGGGTCACTCCCTCGGTCACGGAGGAGACATGGCCGGCGATCAATTCCGATCGCCGGCGCCGGAAATTCAAGGAGATGAATTGCGAATATTCTAAAATCAAGTGTTATAATTTTGAATAGAATCAGACTGGAATCAGATCTACCGCACGAATTTCGGAGCAATCTCAAATCATCTTATTTTCATCCTCAAGTTTATTCTAGGGTTCATGATGCAATCAGAGAGGAAGAAAAGATCCTAGAGAGACAAAATCCGTAAAGAGAGAGAAAAGTCTAGAGAGAGAATCTAGAGAGAGAAAATGTAGAGAGAGAAGGTAGAGAGAGGAGAGAGAAAAGAGAGAGAAAGGAGGGAGAGGAGAGGAGAAAATTTCTCTCTCTTCTTCTTCTTCTTTTTCTATTTTTATTTTCTTTATTTTTATTTTTCTTTTTCTCTTTTTCTTCTTTCTCTTTTTCTTTCTTTTTTTCCTTTTTCTTTTCTTTTCTTTTTCCTTTTTCTTTTCTTTTCTTTTCTTCTTCTTCTTCCTTCTTCCCGCGGTCAAAAACAGAGAACCCGCGCTCTTTCCGAGCACCTCCCCCATATCCGACCAGGTGAGCCACCTCCGGCCACCCTTTCCGGCAACGTCCCGACGCCGGCGGTGCTACCCTGTCGGTGGCAGTGCCACCGTCCCTGTTGCCGGCGGCAGAAAAGGAAAAAGATCACACAAACAGGGTATCCCTGTTTGAGGCCGAACCGGCACCTCGCCGGCTTCCCAAAAACACCGATGACCGGAGAATAAAAAGGAGAAGAGAAATACCTTGTTCCGCCGTCCAAAGAAAGCTCCGACGACCCCCTTTCTTCTGATCAACCACCCACGGTAACCTTTGAGAAAATTTCTCAAATACCTCGATTTTCCTCAAAATTTTTGTTGTAATTTCCTAAGAGAGGACGGGGGATCTTTATACTGGAGGTTTCCTACCCTAGCCGGACTCTTTGAGTCCGATTTTGCCGGAATCGTGAAGGAAGAAGACTCCGGCTAGGAGTCTTCCTCCTCCTCTGTTTTTTTTTTTTTTTTTTTTTTTATTGGCTGTGGCTGATTCTGGACCGGGGTGTTACATTCTCCCCCCCTTCAAATAATTTCGTCCTCGAAATTAAGTTATGTTGTTTGAGATACCTATTTCAAAGTATACATTCTTCATGTTATTCTCAAACTTACGATAATGTCATATATATTATTTATTTCTCATGATCTTGTTATAACAAAAATTATTTAAAATCTCAAACTCATCCCTTCTTATTGATTTCTTAACTTTTTGAAGAACTGTAATATTTTGGACTTATATTAATATACTACCATTATTTGTCTAATATATTTCACTCGAAATTCATAATTATCTCAGACTACCCTTGATAGAAAGTAAATAAAGAAAGGTCGAACATTGGACACTCTTCACGATTATCGATTTCTTTCTTCTCTTGACCTTCCAATAAATTTTATATGTAGACTCTCATCTTAAGGAAAATCTCAATCTTCTATATTAGTTCAAGTAACAATATTAGATTTAAAAAAAAATATGAGATCTATGTCAGGACATTCTAAGTTTGAACTAATATCAGAACTATCAAGTTATTAATAAACTTGAGATATCTAGACTTTCTTGGCATTATCTATAATGAAGCAACCTACTAACAAAAATTATCCGACTATGATCATATAAAAAAATTATTTTTTATTAACAACTAATGTATTCCATAATATCTTCAGAATCAAAGAATTAATATTTCTAATCAATTTAACCCACCATGCTTTTGCTGCGCACTTTGATCTTAATTTATCAATTTATATAATTATATCAAAGATAAAAATATCTTTATATGTTAGATCAATCCAGAATAGATCCAACCTTCAAATTTCATATAAGACTTAGGGCAAAATTTTAAGTTTCTTTATCTTTACTACCTTTGAGTATAGCATATAAAAATTAAATCTTGATCCACTTTCTATGTTTGAAATCATTGCATAAGTTTCATCACTCTTCAAGAATCCAACATATTTAGAATCAATTAGAGTTAACCTTAGATTTACCTTACAATCATTTAGATAATTTCTAAATCAATCTTCCTTTTTTTTTAAAAGAATTAATTCTAATTTGACAACTAAAAGAACTCAAGTCAACATCCTTATAAATAGAATTAACTTGATTATTTCTTATAGAGCTCCGTTCATCATAACCCTTAATATTAATCAATAAATCCATACAAAATTTTATCCCTTGTATAAGTCATTCAAAATTTAACACTAACAAGATGTCTTAGTTCAATTTAAAATCCAAACTTAACTTGAATAATTAATACACTTCACCATCTTCAATCATCACAAGAAAAAAAAAAAAAAAAATCTAATCCAAAGATAGTAATACGAATTATTAAGGATTTCATCATAACCTGTATATCATACTCTGACAAAATAAATTTTCTTCTTTAATTTAATAACAATATCAAAAGACTTTTGATCCACTTAAAAAGAAAATAAGCTATTGACTTGAAATTCAATGCAACTTGAAAGATCAAGGAATCATATTCAGAATATGATATTTTGAGTAACCAAAAATTTTACCAAGATGTGTATCTCATATTCTCATAATAAAATTTAAGTATATTTTCATCTAAGATTGAGTTTCATATATGACCTTTTATAGGTTCAGTGTTCAAAAATATTTCTCTCTCATATGATGTAATTTCTTCTTAGACCATACCCTAATTAACTTTCTTTTGATAAGTCCAAAATTCATAATGCTCAGTCAATTATCATCGAAATTAGAAAAAGTATCATGATCTTCGATCATATAAGTTTTATATTCCAAAATCATCTAGTATACTCAACATAACTTATCAATACCTCCCACTTCAATCCAAGGTCAACTTTTTTCATACTTAGGTCAACCTTACTAATTGAAATCTAAGATATAACTCGTCAATTCTATTATAGATCTCATATGCCACTTATACATAAATTTCATCTTAATATCTATTGATTTGAAATCTCAATATTGAATCTTCTCTTTTATATCTATCATGTTCCTCATGATCATGACCTAAGTTCAGATATCACTAGAATTATAATTCTGAATAATTATAACCTTAAACTCAAATACCACTTAAATCATATTTCCTAGTGATCATAACCTAAACTCTAATATCATTCTATCATACCTTTAATGATCAAAATCTTAAACTCCGATATTATCAATCATACTCTAATGATTATAATCCCAAAGTTTTGATATCACTTATATGACAATCCCTAGTGACCTTAAACTTGGGTTCTAGTACTGTTCTGTCATATCCTAATCACTTGTATCATTGTCTCCGAATAAACGTAACCTAAGCTCTAAGCTCAAATGCCACTCTGTCACATCCTACTGATCTTACATAAAGTTTTAATCTCTCTTCATAATCTTTAGTGATCTTAAACCTAAGCTCTGATATTATTCTATCTCATCCTAATCATTTATATCGTAATCTCCAATGATCATAACCTAAGCTCTAATATCACTCTATAATATTCTAATCACTTATATCATAATCCCTAATGATCATAACCTATGCTCTGATACCATTCTGTCACGCCCCGAACCCAACACCCGGGTCGGATACGTGATGGCCGCACACTCCTTAGAGCAAGCCCTAAAGAATATGCAAGGCCAAAATAAATCATTACAATCTTATCAACCATAATATTTAATTTCAACAGTAATTCATAAAACTTGCATAATAACAATTAACATTCCTTCAATTCTCTGATCAGATACTATGACACTCTATTTATCCTTCTGCTCACCCGTAAATCCAAGCCATAGCCAATCTAAGTCATCCTGCAACTCTGAGAAGAAAAAGAAAGATGAAGGGGTGTGAGCTTTACAGCCCAGTAAGAATTCCCATATCACACTGATGTAGTAATATAGTCTGAAAATAAGGATAAGCAATAAAATATAAAATCTCATGTTCAATGTCCAGAATAATGCAAACATTCATAAATTTTCTGTCTTGTCAAAATAGATGCATCATCATATGTTAACCGGTGAAACACTTTTGTTCAACAATTGTTTCATATCTTATCTTTCATTTCTCCTTTCATAATCATATGATTTTAACATTTTCTTTCTGGCTCTGGACTATCCAAGTCTATACCTCAGTCATCATCCGGATCGAATCCACTTTAAAAAGTCTTTCAAGACTGTCCCAGGATGAGCTCCTGGCCGGCTGTCCCACGTACCAAAGCCCGTGAGAGGCTGTCCCAGGCATAAGCTCCTGGCGGGCTGTCCCAGGCATGAGCTCCTGGCCGGCTGATCCACCTGTAAGCCAGTGGGGGCTGTCCCAGGCATAAGCTCCTGGCGGGCTGTCCCAGGCATAAGCTCCTGGCCGGCTGTTCCACATGACAAGGCTAGTCCATACCATATATCTCTTTCTTTTCATTTAATCATTATGTGTTGTATTCATCAATCAATTCTGTCTTCCATTATGATCAATTCAGATATGTCATATCCATATAATCATGCCATCAATCTCTGATACATATATATTAACATAACATACTCATGCTCAAAATCAAATAACAGTATCTCAGATATAATAATTTCATCAATCTCAAATCCGACGATGCAAAACCAATAATGCAAGACCAACAGTAAAATAGCATATATATAATGGTGATCATGTACAGGGATTCTTACCTTTACCGGTGACTGATCCAAACACAGAAATCAATGTTCTTCTTTGATTTATGAATTTCTTTAACAAAATATTCCACTCGATATCATATGCAGACAATCATCTCTTCATAACCCTGATCAAATATAAAAATCATATATAGAGAAAATTATCGATAATCGATCCTAATAACACAGATCGAGGACCTCTCTTAGAATTAATCAAAATTAGGATTTGTCTATGTATCAGGATCCTCCACTGATCCATAAGACTTCTAGAGAGAGAAAATCCATGAAGAGAGAGAAAATTCTAGAGAGAGAAAGTGGAGAGAGAATCTTCGTATCTTTTCGATGAGGCAATCATGGTCGAGACCATCAGAGGTCCTATCAGGATGACTCAATATGAATTAAGTGTTATAATTTTGAATAGAATCAGACTGGAATCAGATCTACCGCACGAATTTCGGAGCAATCTCAAATCATCTTATTTTCATTCTCAAGTTTATTCTAGGGTTCATGATGCAATCAGAGAGGAAGAAAAGATCCTAGAGAGACAAAATCCGTAAAGAGAGAGAAAAGTCTAGAGAGAGAATCTAGAGAGAGAAAATGTAGAGAGAGAAGGTAGAGAGAGGAGAGAGAAAAGAGAGAGAAAGGAGGGAGAGGAGAGGAGAAAATTTCTCTCTCTTCTTCTTCTTCTTTTTCTATTTTTATTTTCTTTATTTTTATTTTTCTTTTTCTCTTTTTCTTCTTTCTCTTTTTCTTTCTTTTTTTCCTTTTTCTTTTCTTTTCTTTTTCCTTTTTCTTTTCTTTTCTTTTCTTCTTCTTCTTCCTTCTTCCCGCGGTCAAAAACAGAGAACCCGCGCTCTTTCCGAGCACCTCCCCCATATCCGACCAGGTGAGCCACCTCCGGCCACCCTTTCCGGCAACGTCCCGACGCCGGCGGTGCTACCCTGTCGGTGGCAGTGCCACCGTCCCTGTTGCCGGCGGCAGAAAAGGAAAAAGATCACACAAACAGGGTATCCCTGTTTGAGGCCGAACCGGCACCTCGCCGGCTTCCCAAAAACACCGATGACCGGAGAATAAAAAGGAGAAGAGGAATACCTTGTTCCGCCGTCCAAAGAAAGCTCCGACGACCCCCTTTCTTCTGATCAACCACCCACGGTAACCTTTGAGAAAATTTCTCAAATACCTCGATTTTCCTCAAAATTTTTGTTGTAATTTCCTAAGAGAGGACGGGGGATCTTTATACTGGAGGTTTCCTACCCTAGCCGGACTCTTTGAGTCCGATTTTGCCGGAATCGTGAAGGAAGAAGACTCCGGCTAGGAGTCTTCCTCCTCCTCTGTTTTTTTTTTTTTTTTTTTTATTGGCTGTGGCTGATTCTGGACCGGGGTGTTACACTCCCTTGCGTACATAGCTGTTGTTTTTCAAGGATCGTTGAGGCACATTCATATCAACAACCTTCAATAGAGTGCAGCATAAAGGACGAGGCCAGCAAACAAATGGGCAGTCAAACTGTGAACTGGTGGAAACTGGATGATGGATTGTCACGCCCCCGATCCGAGATTGTGAATCGAGGGTCATGACAACCGCCGCATACTCATGAAGAACTCTCTCCATAAGCATGCAAGGCATCTCATCACGATATCGATGCATCACAGCGGAATAAATTCAAATAATTATTATTCAACTTTAATTCAAGTAATTAAATCAAATGTCTTACATCCAATAAATTTTTTTACTAAATAATAAAACAATAGATCTAAGTTCAATGAAGTTGACAATGCTAAATCTCGCCTCTAAAAGCTCTGTCCCAATATTTCTTCCCATGCTCGAAATTAATTATCTGAATCTGAAAAATAGAAAGAAAGGTAATGAGCTAGACAGCCCAGTAAGTAACAAGTATCTCAACTAGATAATTCAGATATTATATAATTTTCAAGAATAATGCTGCAAATAAACATAAGAGTATATTTCATGCTGATTTAATGCAAATCAAATATTTTCAAATATTCACATATAATATAATCATAAATCCGATTCGATTCAAAATACTCGTAACTCAACGGCCTCGACTATGACCAACGTTTAACCCTCATTGGCGGGGTCCACAGAATACCAGCGCACAACCCCCACTGGCAGGGTCTACAAACACCAGCGCACAACCTCCACTGGCAGGGTCCACTGAGTACCAACGTATAATCTCCATTGGTGGGGCCCACTGAAACATAGTTAGGCTGAGAGCATAAATCCGATCTGTATCAAAACACTTTGTACCATAATATATCATAATTTTTTTCACTGAACATGTGCATAAATCGACGTACCATAATATTTCAAAAGTATTTTTCTTTCAAAATATAATTTCATAAATCATGCATAATTTCAGAGAATAATTATTTATTTTCAGAATAAATATGGAACATCTCGAGAAGATGATTCATTACTTACCTTTCACGGAGCACTGAATGAACAGATCGACTAACTTCTAGGAGATTCTTCCGTACCTATTATCCAAAATTATATTTTTACATTAATTTTAATTCAAAATTAAATCTAACAAATTCCAAAATCAAAACCTCACTTAAAATCAGACTCTTCCCTAAACTCGACCAAAATCATCAGATGAAGCCTTCCACTATGCTAATCCTAGAGGAATAACTTTAGAGAGAGAGAAATCCATCAAGAGAGAGAAACAATCTAGAGAGAGAAAATTTTAGAGAGTGAAAGTAGAGAGAGAAAGTCCAATTTCAGAGAGAGAAAGTTAGGGTTCAGATCGAAAGAAGAGAGAGAAACTCTCTCTCTCATCATTATTTTTATTTTATTTATTTATTTATTTATTTATTTATAAATATATATATATATATATTCTTTCTTTTCTTTTTCTCTCTTTTTTTCTCTTTTTTCTTTTTTTTTTCTTTTCTTTTCTTTTCTTTTTCTTTTTTTTTCTTTTCTCTTTTTCTTCTTTTCTTTTCTTTTTCTTTCCTTTTCTCTTTTTCTTTTCCTTCTTCTTCTTCTTTTTTTTTTTTTCTCCCATGGGTTTCCTTTGGGCCGAAACAGGGGACGGCAGTCCCCTCCTTGTGCCGGGCCGTTCAGGCCGCGGCCGCTGTGGCGGAGGCCGGCGGCAGAGGGGGCCACTCCTCCGGTCACGGAGGAGCATGGCCGGCGATTGATTGCGATCGCCGGCGTCGGAAAATTCACGAGAAAAAGAGACCAAAATCGATCGCTGGCACCGAAAAATTCACGGGAAAAAGAGACCAAAACAGAGGTCCCTTTTTTCGACCGGAAATCGGCGACTCCCGTCGCCGGCAGCCGCTCACAAATGCACGGGAGAAAGGGGAAGGAAGAGAGGAAGGAGAGGAAGACTCACCTCGGCCTCCGATGACCCCACCGGCAGGCAATCACGGCGAGAATCAAAACGGTGTCCGCGGCTCCGATCGGGAAAAACAGGGAGAAAGAGAGAGGAAGGGGGCCGATGTTGGGTTTCTAGGAAAAGAGGAGGTCTTCTTATAGAGGGCCCTAGGACTTCGAGAGGTCCTAGGACTCCTAATTTACTCGGGTCTCATCGGAGAAGAAGACTCCTATCGGGAGTCTTCTTCCCGGTTTGATTCCTCTGTTTTTTTTTTTGGGCTTGGGTCTGTTGGATTGGGCTTGGTTTTGGGCTATGACATGGATGGTATCCAATGTATCATCAGTGCCACATTGTTTAAAACATGAGCTGCTACTCATCATTGAGGTCCCTATGGTCCTGGTATGATGGCTTCCCTTGTCGCCATTTGGCTTGGTATGTGTAGTATATATTACTCTGAGAGAAATCAAGCTTTAAACGAGTAAATTATTTATATGATCATTTCTCTGACATACCGATTCATGGTCTGATAGAGAATATTTGCATGTAATGGCTTATCATGATTTAGAAGATTGAGTTTATACCGCTTGAAAGACATCTTTGTGTGCTCTTATCTTTTTTTTTTTAATTATTATTATTATTATTGTTATTTATTTTGGTGAGAGTTAATGAATTGCTCTATAGAAAAAAAAAAGATCATTTCTTGAGAACAACGGTGGGAGAATTACCGTATTCTCAATGAAACGTTTGAGAGCAGGGCTCATCCTTTTCTGAAAGATCAAATAAAATAATTACCCGCATCACTCTCTTTTTCTAATGATATGATCACTCACATTTCAGAGATCCAATAAAGAGAAGAATGCTCTCATACTCTTCCTCTGTCAGTACAATAGTTGAAGTTGCCTCTATAGCCCCTAAAGAGTCTCCAACAATCTCTTTTCATACCCTCCTTGCAGTGAGAAATGACTATTGACTAATGTGTTCACAAGTTGAAGTTATTCATTTCCACTGTTTTTTAATTTCTTAAACTAGTGAATGATGTACGCAGTCTTTGACATGCCTTGGTGAGGTCCATTATTTTTCTGCCCATGGGGTTGGTTTAGGATAGTATATGTTGACATGGCATGAACTGTTCCAATAAGAAAACTACCAAACTTTTCCTTTTGTTTCCTTTTACTATATACATGAAATTAAATTAGATTAATCTATCGTTGGACGTCCAATGGAAAAGGTGAATGTCTCCATATATTTTTGAAAATTTGTTATTACTAAAACAGAGGGCGGCTACCTTTATCATTGACCTTAACCAGTCGTATATGTTTAAATCAAAGCACCAATGCATTCTGGTTACCCAAAACAGAACTCATTAGCTACTCTTCTCTCCTCTCGATGACCACCTGATGGTGACTGATAATTACCAACGTAATGTTGCCAGCATCGAAGAGTATTGTAAAGATTTGTCCATTGTTCGATGCGTGCATTGAGAATATAATCGGGGATGATAAATGGATAGTATTTTGATTCGATCGTTGATATAAAGAAAAATGCCTACAAGATCAGTTTCCAAATCTTTTCAGGATTTCTCACACTCCTAACATCACTATGCACAAGTTTCTTCTATCCTCAAATTGACGAGGCAACTTCCATAACCCTCTTAATTCAGCAGTTGGAACGGAGTTCCACCAAATGCAAACTAGCAACTATTTAGCCAACAATTGAGGAGGATGTGATACGTTGGAGATGAAGCGCTAATGGTATTTTCTCAATTCGCAGTACTTACAGCTTCTTCACCCATAGCGGCATAATTTCAAGATTCTCGATGAGCTTTTAGTCCTTGCACATACTCGTTAAAATTAAGATCCTCCTTTGGCTTGCATTCCACAATAGAATACTCACTATCGATAACCCTCAGAAGAGAAACTTTCTGGCACCTCAACATTGCCCACTCTACTATTCAACAGAAGAAAATGTTGATCACCTATTCACAGCATGTCAATACTCCTCCCAGATCTGGAAAGCGATTTCTGAAAGGTTCTCACTACCTTCTCCACCACAAAACATTCAGGAGTTCTTGGGAGTACGGAGGAGCCCAAAACAGGTGATTCGCTGTCTTGTTTCCGCGGTGATGTGGTGCTTGTGGAAAGAACGGAATAGAAGGTTGTTTTATTTTGAAGCTAACTCCTATGAAAGGACCATGGAAATGAGAATGACTTTGTTCAGAGACTGGCTAAGAGCAACTGAAATGCAAAATCGGACCCTGTTGGAGAGGATAATTCATTCACTGGAGCATCTTAACCTTCAAAACGATAATTTTTGAAGAGCTATTTTATTTTGAACAAATTCTTGACTTTGGCCGTTCGGTCTGGTTGAGCAAATGAATCAAGTACATAGCAACACCAAACCGACATGCATCATCTGAAAATTTGAGACCTATATCTGAAAATCCATCCTCTGAGTGGGCATATACTGCGATGGATGCAATAGAAACTCTTACAAATATGAAAAGGGTTCTGACAATCTGAAACTTTGAAGCCTGTATCTAAAAACCTGTCTCTGAAAAACCTGGAAACCTGTTAACTGTAACATGAGAACCTGAAAATCTGTAACTGCTTTTCCCTCTGTTTTGTTTGGGTATGGATTCAAGCTTTCTCAGCTTGATACATTCTTCCATCTGTAAATATTCTACTGCACGTACTAATAATTATAAGGGTGGTATAACCTCCCAGTTCATAAAAAAAAAAAAAAAAAGAAAAACATAATGTTGCCAGTAAATATGTATGTGATGGAAAGCATGCATAAATGACCGTCATCGTGTGAGAGAAAGTTGTGAGGACCGATGCAAGTGTGAGCTGAGTCCTGCATTGTTGATAAACCAATAAATCTTAAGTATTTATATCGAGTTATATAAGAAGTTCAAATAATATTTTCCAGTTAGTTTTTTAAAATAAGATCCTAGATCATTATAAACGCATATTAATAACTATGATACTTTAGGCTATTTAATAAATGTGTTTCTACTTTTTTCTATTATTTTTTTTCCCATATTATTTTCTTGAGCAAGAGTTGAAGCACATTTTGATGGAGCATTTTAAATATCAGATTGGATCATTCATCATGGATGAAGCTGCTGCGATCCTAGCCAATGTGGTCCACAACCCTATGATTTTATCTCTTTGCTGTGCCCTTGCTTATTTTTGGAGCATATTTGTCAAAACAATGAAAATAATTAGGTGGATCAGATCCATCGTAGACCTAGAATGAAATCATCTTAGGACATACCGTTCTTTCTTCTTTTTATGTGTAATACCAACATGTGCCAGGATAACTTCATTTTAAATCTATGATGGATCTGAATCACCGAATAATTTTTCTCAAAATACGTGATAGAGCCTGAAAATATGAAAAAATAATTTACCAAAAAAAAAGAAAAAAACACGAAATAAAAGTGAGAGAGAAACAACATGGTAAAATATCCGCCAAGAATTCCGCATAGCATCAAAAAGGATAAACAGAAACACACTGGAATAAAGACATATAAAATCCATTAGAAAACAAATACGAACCTCCCAGGAAACCAGCCGTCGGAGTTCTCCGGTTCTTTCTCCCACACGTTTAGCGAGAATCGTTACTCAGCCCAATTAAACTGGCTTCCAGGAAATTAACTAACACATGGATTCGCTTACTCCCCTCGTGAGCTTACCTCCCTCGACCTCGGCCGGGTTACCGAAGCTTGTACCCTCCGCCAGTGCCATCCCTGACGGTCCGAGGTTGGGACGCCGATCCTTCCCTCGGTAGTCCCTAAGCTCGCTGCTTCGATCGCCGGCGGTGACCGCACTCCGGCCCGACGGCCGGAGGATTTTTTTGACCTGTTTGACTGGCCGAAGTAGTGGCTCAGTCTTGAGTACCTTATCTAAATAATTTTTTAAAAAATATATTTATAAAAATAATTTAATTTTTAATTTATTTATTAAAGTGATGCAAACTCTATAAAATATCATTCAAACCAAAGCTTGTACCTTCTGTCAGTGCCATCCTCGACGGTCCGAGGTTGGGATGCCGATCCTTCCCTCGATAGTCCCTAAGCTCGCTGCTTCGATCGATGGCGGTGATCGGACTTCAGCCCGATGGTCGGAGGACTTTTTTGAACTGTTTGACTGGTCAAAGTAGTGGCTCAGTCTTGAATGCTTTATCTAAATAATTTTAAAAAAATTTATTTATAAAAATAATTTAATTTTTAATTTATTTATCAAAGTGATGCAAACTCTATAAAATATCGTTCAAAATGATGTTTTCTGATGGTCACATCACCACCTCTTTTCCACCCTTTTTTCACATAGACGACAAAAAAAAAAAATCGTCATTTCAAATGGTATTTTTTAAAACACCATTTGAAATGACATTTTTGAAAACGTCATTTGAATGGCGTTTTCAAAAATATCATTTCAAGTGACGAGTTTAATTATTAATTTTTTTAAAAAAAATAAAAAAAATAAAAATTATAATTTTTAATTTTTTAAAAAATAAAAATTATAATTTTGATTCAAATAAAAATCATTATTTCAAATTAGTATCCCCATTTCAAATTATCTTTTTAAAAAAATATCTGAAAAAAATTGATGTAAAAAAAATAAAAAAAATAATAAAAAAAAATTGAAAAAAAATAAAAATTATAATTTTAAATTTTAAAAAAATAAAAATTTTAATTTTAATTCAAATAAAAATCATCATTTCAAATTACAATCTGCTTTTCAAATTAATTTTTTTAAAAAAATACCATAAAGGAAGAAAAACATGAGAAAAAAATAAGAAAAAAAATAAAAATTATAATTTTAAATTAAAAAAATAAAAAATTTTAATTTTAATTCAAATAAAAAATATCATCTCAAATTATTTTTCTCATTTTAAATTAATTTTTTTAAAAAATATTCCAAAAAATCTTTAAAAATTAAAAAAATACCATAAAAAAAGAAAAAAATGAGAAAAAAATAAAAATTATAATTTTAAATTTAAAAAAATAAAAATTTTAATTTTAATTCAAATAAAAAATACCATTTCAAATTACTTTCTCCATTTCAAATTAATTTTTTTAAAAAATATCCCAAAAAAATATCTTAAAAAATTAAAAAAAATAAAAAATACCATAAAAAAATGTGAAAAAAATAAAAATTATAATTTTGAATTTAAAAAAATAATAATTTTAATTTTAGTTTAAATAAAAAATATCATTTCAAATTAATTTCCATATTTCAAATTAATTTTTTTTAAAAAATATACCAAAATTAATTTTTCCCTTTTTTATGGTATTTTTAATTTTTTTAGTTATTTTTATGTGATTTTTTAATAAAAAAATTTATTTAAAATGGAGATAGTAATTTGAAATGATAATTTTTATTTGAACTAAAGTTAAATTTTTTTAAAAAAATTATAATTACAATTTTTATTTTTTTTCATTTTTTCCAATTTTATTCACTTTTTTATGACATTTTTTATTTTTTTTATTTTTTTTGGAATTCAAATTAAAATTTTAATTTTTTTTATAATTTAAAATTATAATTATAATTTTCTCTCATTTTTATCCTTTTTGGCATTTTTTAGGAATTTTTTTCCTTTATTTGAAATATTTTTAAAAAAATTAATTTTAAATTAATTTAGTAATTTGAAATGATATTTTTTATTTGAATTAAAATTAAAATTTTTATTTTTTTTAAATTCAAAATTATAGTTTTTATTTTTTTCTTATTTTTTTATTGTATTTTTTATTTTTTTAATTTTTTAAAATTTTTTAGGATATTTTTTTAAAAAACTTAATTTGAAATGAGGAAAATAATTTAAAATAATTTTTTTATTTGAATTAAAATTAAAATTTTTATTTTTTTAAATTTAAAATTATAATTTTATTTTTTTTCTTATTTTTTTCTCATTTTTTCTTCTTTTATAGTATTTTTTTAAAAAAATTAATTTGAAAAGGGGATTGTAATTTGAAATGATGATTTTTATTTAAATTAAAATTAAAATTTTTATTTTCTTAGAATTTAGAATTATAATTTTTATTTTTTTAATTCTTTTTTATATATTTTTTATTTTTTTATGGTAATTTATTTTCAGATATTTTTTTAAAAATATAATTTGAAATGCGGATACTAATTTGAAATGATGATTTTTATTTGAATCAAAATTATAATTTTTATTTTTTTAAAAATTTAAAATTATAATTTTTATTTTTTTATTTTTTTTAAAAAATTAATAATTAAACTCACCATTTGAAATGACGGTTTTATTTTTTTTTTCATTGTCCACATAGAAAAAGGATGGAAAAGGGGTGGTGACGTGGTCATCATAAAATATCATTTTGAATGACATTTTATAGGATTTGTATCATCTTGATAAATAAGTTAAAAATTAGATTATTTTTATAAATAATTTTTTTTAAAAAATTATTTAGGTAAAGCGTTTCTCAGGCTTAAAACATGCCACCTTCCCATGGGCCCATCGATCGGAGGGCCCTGATCGCCGGATGTTCCGCTGCCAGAGTCGTACACTGTAAAATTCTCTCTCTCCCATTGCACGGGTTCGCACGTGCCGGGGGGGAACTGGGTACACGTATCGCGCGACGCGTAAAACGTGGATCGCTGTGATGCACGGACGGAAGAACAGGGATTATCCGGCAGCGGAAAGCATGTGAGGGATGGTCGGCTTTGCGCGGTCTGATGGGGATCGGACGCGTGAGGATCCGAACTTGTCTACCGACCTCGTTCTCCTCCTCCAGATTCTGCACTGAGCGTTCCGTACAGCCTGTCGACGTCTCTGTCAGATATCTTTACCCGCTAATAAATGCATTGTTGGAGTCGCATGGATTTGCCGTTGAATGGTTAATAGCATTCGCGTGCTAGCATGTCCGCTTGACCATAACAAAAAAAATTTGTATGTAATATCATTGCTTGATTCATGCCAACTAAAGATGAGCAGACATGGAAGAGAAATAGTGACGTATGGTCTTTAGATAAAGCATAATATAATAAATATATCTTATCAAATAAGATAAAAGATAACAAATATGTTTCATCGGATAAGATAGGAAATAATGAACATATCTCATCTAATAAGATAAAAAATAATCGTCTGATTCTTCTTCCTCCTCACGGTGCCTCAGCCTCTGTTTATAAATAGAGACCCATAAGAAATCTCAAGGAATGCAGTCTCCTCTCTCACAACATACTCTTTTTTTATATTTTCTGATTTTCTAATTTGAGCATCGGAGGATTTCCATCGAAGTCAATTTTGATCAGAAACTTATTTTATAAGTCGAGTTGCCGCTGTCAAGAGTCTATCCACATCCTTTCTCCAGCCAATCCGGTGTTAGCCAAAAGATTAGCGATAATAGATCGGCGCTAGATGAAGGATCCACATCCAATATGAGAAGGAACAAACACTCTGTCACCATGACACTATGCAAAAGAATTTTGTTGTGCCGCTCTAATGCCATTATCTCAAGGTTGAGTTCCAAAGGCCGAATGCCAAAAGGCCAAACTTCTAAAAATCAAATTGGCTAGATACCGGCCAGATCTAGGCCCTATTATCAGATCGGCCAAATGCCAACTAAATTCAAGCCAATCATCTATAGATAAGCTAGATATTGATCAGATCCGATCATCTCCAGATCTACCAACATTGTTCAGGTTCAACCATCTTCAGTTGAGTCGAGATAAAAATCAAAACCAAGGTCAAGCTACCAAGCTATCAAGATTGAGTCGAGGTAACGATTGATCAAGATTAAGGCTAAACTATCAAACCCAAGATCGAGCTGAGCTAAACAAAAAGATTGAGGCCAAACAAATGGTCAAGTTAATACCCATCGAAGAAGATGTTAATGTAATATTCACTATCAAGTTGATAATCGTTTATATAATACAGAATGTTTTACATCTAAGTTATATGTATCTTAGTTCTGGACATACATACTCACACCTAAAACTTTATAATCCACATTTTAATCTTTAAATTATTTTAAATTCTTATTTTCTATACCATATATCCATTCATTTGGAGAAATCCTTTACATCTCCTTAGTTATTAAAGATTTATTTAGAGTTAGGAGAAAATTTAGCCCATGTGATAGTTTTAGGGCTTCCAAATTACTTTTTGATAACTTAGGTAATGCTTATCCACAACATAGTAGTCAGGATAAGCAAATGGGAGGACAACATGATAGAAAGGTATGCCATGAAGTTAAAGGATAAAGTGATTGATATGCAGATTAATTAGTAGATTCACCCTATTACAATGGGGATTTCCAATCCCGAGCTTAAGAAACCTAAATCAATTGTTTGAGCTGTAGATTATTAAAATGCACTGCAGGAAAATAATGATTCCCACCGAATCAAAAGAAAACCTTCCTCTTTTCTTCTCTATGTCATCTTTATGAACATCCCTCTCTTCCACTATTTCCGCGTACACTGCCACTGCCACAAGCTCCTCTTTGAGAGTGCCACTACAACCATGAGCGACAACTCCTATATCATTCCCATCTCATTTTTCTTCTCCTTTTTTTGGTTATTTTTGAAGTATTGCGGATGACATCCTTATCTCTCCTTATCAAAATATTTTAAAAAAATTTGCATATTTGAACTTTCTCTACATCCAACTAGAAGTATTGTGGATGGCATCCCTATCTCTAAAATTCCAACCCCTTGTTTTAGTCGAACTTGGCATGCTCACGAGACTTCCCTGTTGAAAATCAAATCATATACGTGTATAATGTTTCATGTAGCCTCTTGATCTCTACATTGGAGGTATGTTAAACCACACATATTGTTTTTAACTATACAAATAATATGTAAAATATTTCATATATTTCATAAACTTGTAGGTCATTTGGTAAAAACTTTACACCATAAAAAAATTGCAGCTTATAAAATTATTCTTCTCTGTTTTCTTATGCATTATTTGTCTTTTTGTTCTGCATATCATTTTTGTTGTCTTTCTTTTGGTGGTATTTGATTTTATTGTTCGTACAATTTCAGCAAGAAATGGAAACATATACTTTTGAAACCTATGCATGCATTCTTGGGATATTCTGAACAAGGTTAAAATTCTCTCCTTGAGCCCTTGTAGAGCTTTCTACATAGAAATAAGTCCTCTTGGAAGAAGCAGCTGAAATTAGTCCATTGATCTAGAGGCTATATCTGGTTTGAAGTTGTCAGCTTACCAAGCTAGTAAATTCTCTCAACGATTATTCCAAATATCTGAGTTCCAATCTCATGTACACTAGGGACCTACATGTTATTGTGATTGAATTGCATATTAAGTGGTTGACTTTCATGTTTAATAATGAATATTTAGTATTGGTACAAAAACTAGGAAAAAAATCTTGGAGGGTGCATGCTCTATAACGAGACAAGTGAATCGGTGGACCATCTTTTCTTGTCATGTGTTGTAGATCTGTACCTCGACCTCGATTGGAAGGATCCTCGGCTTCGACTAATCTATGGAAAATAGATGCTTGACAGGTCACATGCATACAAATCATGAAGGTCGTCGAGTACACTCAATTGAGCTAGTTGTAGTTGCTACATGTCCTCCGCCCTTACTAATGATTTCACCTCGGCCGTGGACGTTATATTTTAGCTCGTCCATGGCCGACTAATTCCAAAATATCTGAGGTCAACACGCACTCCATGATCTCCAAAACCTCGGCTTTGGACGATCTATTCTAGATTGTCTATAGCCTAACTAAGCTCTCTGCTATCAGATCCATCTCTCTCCTTTCCAAATTCGAAAAGTTTAGATAAAGAAGGATTCTTCCGCGATTTAATCTCTCGCAAAAGAAAATAACTTCTCCGAGTCAATCTATACACCAAATCTAAAAGCAATCACGACTCCGAGATATATACAACTCCGATTCCTCCTCTGTAAATAAAGAGGCTTCAGAATCCTCAAAGTAAGTTCTCAATCCTCTCTCTCTCCTTCTCATTGTTCTTCGTCTCCTGACTTGAGCGTTGGAGGGTCTTCACTAGAGAATACTCCAGTGAGAATTTTTTATAGGTATTCAGATGGAGCTCCAATGACAGAATCACTTCGACCATTGTCATCTCGAACACTTCAGTGAGGAATTTTTGTAAGTATTCGGGTGGAGCTCCAACGACAGAATCACTTCGACCATCCTCATCATCCGACCTCAGGCGCGGAGATCAGGAGCAACACCATGCAATTTCTTTTTCCATCATTTGAAGTGTGTATGTTCATCATTAGGTGTGCTTTATCCACAATTTAGTTTTTGAGCACCTCTATATAGATAAGTGGAGAAGAAAATTCATAAACCCATCTCACTCTATCTTCTTAATATTTGTTGGCTACTACTTGGGTGTGTTGGAAGAGAGAGGAACTCTAGGATCTTTTAAATATCTTTTAAATAAGCAGTTATCTATTGCTCCAGCCATTTCAAAGGGCCTCTCAATTTTCATTGCTTGGTCTAATCCACGCAATTAGTGCCCCCCATGCGTAATTAGTACATCCACCAGGGCCCTTATGCTGCATTCACCATGGTCTCCGAATTACCGGAGCTCGTATTATTAGTTTGCTTATTCTTGGTGCTTTATAAATTGAAATAGAGAAATTTACTTTACGGGAGTGTAATAACATGTTGTTAAAACTCTTCTATTTGAAATAAGCATGGTTTGTATAGTTGTAATTTGATAGCCAATATGAAGCAAAAATATCGTGGTTATTTGATTATGAAGTTTATGAATGTTAACAATAAATTAGATGAAGCTCAGCATGGTTTCGCAAGTTTAGTAAGATAACCGAAGTCCTTGATCTATTGTGCAAGTTAACTATTTCAACTAGCCCAATTTTGCTAAAGAATTTGGGTTGATGTCTTTACAATGACATCTTTCATGGGAATGCATGATATGGATTTTGGCATTAATTTCACTGATTTCGTAGATGTTTAAGAATGGAAGACGGCACCTTGTTGCTGAAAGAGTATGGGCCGGATTTAAAATAACTGGCATTATAATACGCTCTGAGGGATTCGTTATGCTTATATATGAAAAACAGGCATTTGATTCATAGCATTTTATTTTATTTTTTTTCTAGTCAAATGCGTTGTCACTTCATTGTTTCGGTACATGAGAGAAAGTAAGTGAAACGTAGTGTTATTTTTCGTATAATAACACTACCAACAGCATAAACATCCAGAGGTGATGATCTGTACCCTGGACCACCTTCAAATGGGGCCGAAACCTCAACTTCAGGAACTCTATGGCGGGCTGGCTCGAAGCATTTATCAATTTGAAATTCCTTCAGCACGTCTCACACGCGATCCACCTCGGCCGCTCTCTCAGACATTATGGCTAACACGGGATGCACCTTGGTCCTTCCGACCAACGGCCCCGCACCGGCATAAAATCGCGGTGCAACGTTAACAGGAAAAGGAAAAAACAACAGACGCGGCGACGTTAGCCACCTAAATCATTTTTGGGCGAGAAATTATTGCATAGGCTTTGAATTATTCAATAAAATATTATTATATTATTTAATAATTTAAATTTTTTATATGATTAAAAATATAATTGAAAATAAAGTAAATGGTTAACCACAATTAGTCATTTTCATCCAATTTTTAGTGAATTATTTTAATTTTGTTGAATATTATAGTCATATTTTATTAGATGGTTTAAAGTCCGCATATTGGAACAGTTCTAACCAATAACTTCTTATTCGGGATTATCTTTCATATGAAAGAAGGGTTCGTTTTCCTCCACGTAAATCCACCATTGGATCACCCATTTGTCGCTTTGAGATATGTGTATATGGAAGAATGATGGAATTTAGAGCGATATTTCGACGCAACATCAAGATTCAAATATTTTTTCCAATTTTTTCTTCAGCTTATGTTTGCTCCAAAATCCGAGATCAGGAGATTGGTTTTCTCGTACACATAAGATTCAAGGATAACAAAATGTCGTCGTTCTAACTAGATGATCTTTGTTTGTTTTCATTATTTGTATGTTAAGATGACATGAAGCCCCCATTGAACTGATCGTAATTTTGACAACATTCATTTGATGTAGTGATAGCACTTCCATTTAAATGATCAGTAGCCTTCGTTACATTTACTGACTTGTTGGACTTAATGAAAATGCGCTCATGTGTCCTGTCTCACAATTCAGAGCACAACGTATTGGTACTAATAAGCTTTTGAATGAACGAAATTAAAATACCTCGCCGAGAGTAGAGGTGACCGGCAGGATATAATCGGTTAATATTATATAGTGACATAGCTCATGGGGGTAGGGGTATTTGGTATGAGATGATTAATCTAGAATTAAAGATGATGTGGGTAGAGATAATGAGATCAGCTTTGGTTGCACGGTGAACCTACGTAGCGGTGATTTCAAATCACCCTCACTTCTCAAATCACTATCCAACGAGGTGATTGGAAACCCAGACGGATATCCAACATCATTCTATCATGATAATCTTATATTAAAATATGTTAACCAAAATACCCTCACGATTGAGAAGTTTTTAGAAAGTGAAAATTATTTTTTTTGCCGCAATATTTTTTGCGCTGGATAGCTGAGGCATCTTCTCCACGGAAGAGAAGAAAAACGTGCGGATACTCTCGTCATATTGATTAGAAAGAGAAAAAATCTATTTGATTTTGTTCTAAATTTTTTCTATCTCAATTCTCAATTTCAACTCCCAAATAAATTGTCAAAGATATTTTTGATATTATATGGTCAGCGATCTTAAATTCTCGTAGTATATCAAACAAGTAGTTTGTATATACCTGGAGATCTTTAATCACTGCATTTTGGCAAACCAAATATAGTGATCTTAGATCACTATAGATTAGATCACCTCAGAATTTGGATCATCAGTGATCTTAGATCACCGCGGTGATCCAAATTGGATCACCAAACGCCCCTATATGCATTTGGTATGACTTTAAAAATCCTTCAACCCTTTACCAAAAAAAAAAAAATCCTTCAACCATTTCTAAAGTAAAAAATTTACTCTTAAAAAAAAATTAGTATTCCATAATATCACTTAAAAAAGTGCTTTCACAGGAAGTTGAAATAGCATTTTGAAAGAAATCAGACAAACTCAATTTTAGCTTCTTCATCCGTGAGATTGCCGAAAACTGCTGGAATATGATTAGTCAATCTATGAAAGATAGTTAAACAAAAATAACTACCAAATATAAAAAATATATCGAAAACAATTTTTAACTGAAAGCTTAAATAAATCTGATATCCGGAAATATATCATCTTTTTTAAAGTAATGAAACAAGAAGCATGCTCATAACTTGTTTGATAGAAGGTAAAACTATTTCTAGTCGAGCAATCTACAAAATTGCAATCCTAGTTCATTATTTGATGTTCTTTGTGGTTCCACCAAAAGATGAATCGAAAAGAATTTACATATAATGCACGTCAAAGTGTTTCACAAACTCAAAGTTGAACCTGCTAAGAAAAAAAAAAATCGAACAAAGCAGATTTATAAGCATGCATTAAGGATTAATTCTGTTATGCAAGATACTGGTAGATGTCCTCCAAATTACCTTATGATACATGTTGATTGATTGGGGGGGTTCTGCTCATGGCATCTAAATAGAAGCAAAGTCAGTCAACTTGGCCGTTTGTATCCATCAAATCCACATAAGGGAGGGCACGCAGCGGCACATCCGTGTCATCTAACAGGGATGGAACTAGTGATCTTTCTCTTTGTGCACCATGTAACAATTATTAATAGGTAATAATTTTTTATGAGAAAAAGGAACAATAGCTTGAATAGTTAGTTCAATTCACGTAAGATGTCATCATTTGAATTGGGTCTGTTGCTGCTAGTTTCCGGATCGATCAAAAATGAAATGTGATTGACGTTTGATAGTGATGGCTTGACTTGCAAAACAAGTCATTAACTGAAATTGGCTCTGATAAAGATCCTTCGATGGTAAGAAAATTAAAGAAGAGTGAAATGAGCCTATTATTAGAAGAGAATTGATTGTATATCTTCAGAATTCCCTTTGGCTCTCTTTTCATAGGTGAGAGTGGAAGCACTGTGAGGAGTTCAGAGAAACATATTGTTAGCTTTGCCTTATTACACATATATTTATTATTTTCTAATTTATTAGGAGAGATATGAAATTTTCTCAACCAGCATAAATTAGGCAGCAATATAAGCATAAAACTTTTCTGAAATGCTCCTTTGGATCGATCTTTAAAATATCTTGAATCGGTTAGCATCAAGGTCAAATCGGATCGAGATTTTTTTTTGTATCGACTCTAACTAAGATAAGATTTTTCTATCCGCATCAGCACCTACCAATTTTGACATGATCTAAACTTTGTTCTAATTTGTAACGAATACGAGTCGGCTCGATCCTATGACCGAACGAGCCAAATCTAGCCTCAAGATCTGAGTTTGGTGGGGAGCCTGATATAGTGATACGTTTATAATGTAGAATTTTCACGTGACTGACATGTGATCTATCTCTACCGCTCCGACATTCAGCCCCACACCCTCGCTAAATCCAGATGAGAGAGCGATTCAAGAAGCACGCTGCATATAAGGACATGTTTGGTTGACGTAAAGTGGAGGGAGGAAGAAGCATTTTCTGAGAAGTAAAAAAAGAGTTTCTTATTTGGTTGGAGTTTTAAGAAGAGAGAGTGGAAAAAGTACTTTTCATGAGAAGTCACTTCCCATATTTTATGAAAAATGAAAATCCATAGGGGAGGTGGGTTTTGGCACTTCCCGTGATATGAAAAATGGTGGTACTTTTTTTTTCTTACAATATCTTTTTAAGATACATAGTTAAAATTTAATAAAATATCAATGGATGGTTAGGATGAAATACTGAATGGTAATATAATATTATCTTAATATTTATATAAATTTAATATTAATATTAATTATATTTTAATATTATTTTAATATTTATATTAATATAATATTTATATTTATATCTATATTAATAAATTTATTATATTAAAATATTCATATTATATTAATATAATATTAATATATTAGTATTTTATTAATACAATAAATTATTATGGTCTAATATTATATTATAATATATTAATATTATATTTATATTAATATAAATATAATATTAATATTTATATAAAGTTTATGATTAAAAATGTATGGTTTTATATCTTAGTATAATAGTTATTTTATATAATTTTTTTAAAAAAAATAGATGCTTACCTATATTTCATAATAAATCATCTTTTCACGATCAATTAAATATATTAAAATTTTGTTTTTAAAAAATAATTTTTTAAAAATTTATTGGGCAGAAAATTTTTTTCCACGTGTCAAACGAAAGAAAAGAGGGGGCAGGGGGGCCGACCACATCAGCCAGCGGCAACAGGGACCGCAGGCAGCCACCATGAGTACCATGAAGTTCTGCCGCGAGTGGCACGTAACTCCTCTCGCTACCCTCTCCCTTCCCTTCCGTGTCTCTCTCTCTCTCTTCCTCTCTTTTGTTAAGCTCTCATCATCTCCTTTGTCTTCGGAGACAGCAACAACATTCTGTACCCAAAGGAGGATAAGCAGAAGAAGAGCCTCCTCTTCGCCTGCCGCAACTGCGACTATCAGGTCTCCTTCGTCTTCCTTCAGAGCTCTTGTTTTTTCTCTTTCCTTTTTTTATTTTTTGAGTGTTGGGATGATCTTTTCGTCGGTAATCACAGGTTGCTAGGGTTTGGTCTTTTTTTTTTTTCTTTTTTTTTGCGACAAATGCTAGTTAGAATAATTCATGCGCAATCGATTGCAATGGCATCTCCGAGGTGTGATCAGTTTCTAACCTAACCCCAGGCGTGCTTTTTATATGTATCCATCTCGATGTTGATGTCGGGAACAAGAAACATTGTGCAATATGGAGTGTCCAACAGCAGCGATGGAGCTGTTTGTGTGGATTTAAGTTACGACAAGACTTGGGTTGTAGATGAGGATTTCTTTCGAAGGGATCCTTGCGAGCCCGTAGCAGTTGATGATAAGGTGGTGGAGAAACATACTTAGATGGTCGTGAGATGTGTCGTGGTGATTTAGTTTGGCCTTTTCACGGAATCAGCTTAGGTTTTAACAGGTATTAGTGGTGACAGAAGAAGAGATTTATGTAGCTTGTCCTGGCATAAGCATTGGTTGTTATAGTCTTATAGCCTTAATTTCTATGAATTCACTCATTCTTACTGTTTTTTGATTAATTTTATGTTCTTGCCCATGTTATTCAGTATGTTAGTGCTTTTAAATTCTAATTTACAATGCTTTAGTTTGTTTAAGGCAATATCTCTTTGAATATATGATCTTTGATATGTATTAGATTGTTTAGGCCACAACCCAAAACATAGGCAACCTTCCCATTTTTTCAGTTATACCCCTTTAGGTAACTTCTTCAGTTATGCTTTAAGTTGATTAGACCACATTCTAATGTTGTCATTTCTTTTATAAAATTCCTTTAGGTAACTTCCTCAGATTTGTCAAGCGTGTTAAGCTCATATTCCACATTTCCTTCAATATACCGCTAAAGTGGCTGGAAACTTAATTTGTTTGTACCAGTGAAAAGTTCTTCCATGAGAATGGTCTCGTCCACCATAGATATATATATAACTTGATGCTAGTGATGAAAACCAAGTGCAGAATGAAGGGAAATTTATAATGTTTTTGACTTGGGAGCTGGGGCTATATTTAACCAGATCCTAATATCCAGATCATCTAGAATTACTGAAAAATCTTTTCGATGTAGTTATAACTTACATATAAAGTTGTAGCAAAGTTGAAAGTTGAGCAACTAGAAGACACTTAAATACCAGATCAGAAAAGGTATCAGATATAAAGCTGTCCATTCTAGAGAAATTTTTTCTAGAAAATTGACATTCGGATGGAAACTTTTGCTGGGTCTCAGCTTTTGAAGCTGTTGTCTTTTGTTAAGGTGCGTGACACAGTAGGTCCAATATGTGTAATTCAGATTCGAGGAGAGGATCAAAAATGTATAAAATATAATGGAAAACAAAAATAAATATAACTAACCTAAGATTTGGATCAATAAAATATAAAATATACAAGCATTTAGAATAACATAAATAAAATAAACTACATAGAATACAATATAATAAGATGAATTGGGAGAATATTAGATGGATGGAAAGGATCTCAGCAACCTTTCTTTTACATTTTAAATGGGTCTTTCCGTCATTTAATATTAAATCAATGCCTTAAATTAGTAGTGAATCTTAGTTTTGGAATGTTGGCTGATATTTCAATATTTTGATTACTATATATCAGCCAGGATCCCAGGTTATCTTTTTCCAGCTTTCCATATTAGTTGACATCAGTCATTTGCCAAGTCGAACAATTTACGGGCTCTAAGTCCTTCATTATTACCCCAAACCCCAAACAGATGAATTCCATCTAAGTAAAAATTGGACATCAAACTTATTACTGGATGACAGCTTAAATTAGACTCCATGCAATCAGCTCCATAACTAAATTAAACCTGTGCATGTTGAGAATTTCCTAAAATTTCTCATCTAATTGTAGGATATTTGTATAGTTCCTATTCTTCCTCTCTTTCCTTATTCACTGTAACCATATTTAATTATCCCTTATTTGATGGGATTTATATGGGATTTGATCTTATCCCTTATTTCATAGGATTTACACGGGATTTGATCTTATCCCTTATTTCATGAAATTTGATCTCTTAAGAAGATCATCTTTTTGTATATTTATGTGAGATTGATTACCTACTGAAAATATAGAAGTGAATCACATCTTTTCTCAGTGCATATAGTAACCTATTAACTGAGCGGCTCTAGAAGATCCATCCATGAAAATTATCACAGTTCATGGGATAATATGGGCTGAAATTCGACCTGTAAATTAGACTTTTGATCCTTGGGTGCTGTCTTGACATCTCAGCAAGAAATGCGACCCAATCTAAGTGCTGGAATCATTGGATTAGGTTTTCTTAGAAGAGTGGAAAGAAGAATTAGGTTTAATTGCTGTTCTGAAATTTCAAAAACTGAGAAAACAAATAGCACGAGACCCTGTCAAATAAAACCTTGAAACCACTTTTTTCTCATTCCTAAACCATACCCCATGAGTCTCACTTACTATTCATGATACTATTCACACTATGGTAATAGTAAACAGGGAAGCAATAGTAATTTTTTTTGACAACTTAATGAGGATGGATGTGGTGTATTAACTTGAATAATGTATTGAAAAATATGTCCTAAAGTCAATCGTCTGTTTGTAAATGATTGTGCTATTTGTAAATTATATATAAATTATTAATTAATAGAAGTTATTGGTATTTTCATCATAAATTATGTATCTTCTTTATTGAACTCCTGTGTTATGATGAAGTACTTAAAATTACTTTCAATCGATAAAAGAGGATTTATCGTATAGTTCTTAAACTTATTCGCGACCAAACGATATATTATTACTAGGACGATAACATTTATCAAGTATAGATCATTGTGTGTCATATGAGTTGATTGTCCTCGTAACCAAGGAGCGTGGAGATATTGGTATGATATGCAGGTGAAATGTAGGAGTACATTTGCACTGAACATGATCAAACTAAAGAGTACTCTGCTATCAAGAGTAGCTCGCGAAGGATATGGATGTATCTCTTTGATCTGAGATCACCACGGTGACATACATGCAACTCACTATGCTTTGGTGCCGGACTACCTATTTTTTCTAATACAGTGATGAAAGGTTTTTAGACACAGTCAAGCACTTGCTAAGTCGGTGTGTGAGTCAAGATAAAATTGACCGCTTCAAGTTGTTGGAAATAATGCTATAATATGTTTTAATTTAGTAAAATTTTGGTCAGGATAATCTTTGTAAGGAGTCACAGGATTTATAAGGTTGAGACATACTACGGATGTACTGATCAAGAGTTGACAATTTAACTCTGAAGTCATCCTAAGCATTGAGGGACAAAGGGATGAATTATATGGTAACCATATGCCAAAAGTTCTTGAATGTTGCTTTGTGATCATTCGATCTATCCGGATGTCGGATATCATTGCTATATGATCACTTCGATTAGTATAAGAATTTATTCTTGTGCAACTGACTTAGGTTCGAACTTATGAAGTCACACACAATAGAAGTTTCTATCTGATCAGATGGTTGATCAATGATTGAGAATCGTTCAAGGGTATAAGTATCAATATGATTGATGATTAATCTTATGCAAAAGTTGCTTTGAAATAATTTGCTAAAAATTAATAAATTATAAGAAGATTAATTAGTAATTAGATTATTAATTAGCTCGATTTGATTGAGCAATGAGGTTTGGATCAAGTCTAATTGAATTGGATTCAATTAAGTTTGACCCGATTAGATTATGAGATGACCTAATCGTTAAGGAAGATTAATTTCTGATTTGATCAAGACTTGGACTAGATTAATTTCTGATTGAATTAGGATTTAATTGAGTTGATTTGCTACCTAATTTGATTAGGTTCACTCTCATCTATTTGGATCTAACTAAATGAGATTTGGTTGGAACCAAATAACTAAAACCTATAGTCTAATTAGATTCGACTTCTCCTTAGCACCAACCCATGACCATGCCGAGAAATTTTTCATGCCCTCTTTGGTTTTGCGTGATGAATTCCCATGCCAAAGATAGGATTCTCGCCCCACCTCAACATCCTAGTGGATAAGGATAAGTTTGTTTGAGTTTAAATTCAAAAAGATTTTGAATTTGAACTAAAACCAACTCTTATCTTTATCCTGATCTTTATCTCATCACCAACCATAAAAGACCTCCATTTTGTGCGACAAAGTGTGGATGTTTTTATCGTGAAAATTATTCTTGAGTGGGGTGTGAAATAGTGAGTGGGGCGGGCCTTCTGTGTGTGAAACAAAGGATATCTATTTCCTCTTGGGCTTGAATCTCTTGAGTGGGTTCCCTAGGGTTCTGATTCTAGGATTTTGAGAAGAGAGGAAAGTGAGAAGAGAGTTTGTCTGATTTTCATAGTCTTCCACCACTTAATTCTCCTAAATCCATCTTCGGCTTTGGAAGAGTCCATGAGATTTGAAGAGGGGCGTAGATCAGCCATCAAGAGGCCTTCGCAAGGAGCTAGCACTCTAGGAAGATCGATCAGCATCAGGGCTTCGTGTGGATGTCCTATAGAGGTCGGATATTCTGTGCGGCTGCTTAGCATCAGGAAGAATCTCAAATCCACGGTTGTTAGTTGCGGTGATCAGCTACTCGTGCTCTGGTATGAGATCTAATCTCTGTAGATATGATCTAGTCTATCATAGATGTGATCTACTACTTTATTGATATGATCAATAGTGCTAAGATTTTAGATTATGCATATTATTTATGTCATATGATCCTTAGTAGGTAGTTTTGAGATCTGATTTAATACATGCATAGTAGATTAAATTATTTAATCTAGTTTGTTTTCGCTAAAAATTTTAAAAATACATGCATGAAACTGCCTATATTTTCTTCAATTGGTATCAGAGCCGAGGTTCGATAGGACATGAATCCATATGCATATATATATGAAATTAATCTATCTCATATGTGATATGTTAGATTAGATGTCTTAGTAGCCTAATACTCGGATTGTGCATCACCAGACCGTCCGATCATAAGAGCAAGTAGGATTTAAAGATCTTCTCTTCTCATTCCATGGGTTCTCTTATGACGTGTAGGGATGCCATTATGATGTTTCATGAAGAAAAACCATAATTTTTTTTAAAAAAAATTATTGTAATCATGGTAAATAAAATCTCAAATCAAAAATAAGTTTAGATTAGATCTAAAAATAATTTATGACTGATTTTATTGTTGGTTATGCAAAAATATTTGTTCTGAAAATTCTGCAATGTGTTGCTGTCAAGCATGCTGAGTCGACTCAATTTTGATTTGAGTCGACTCAGAATCTTGGTGGGTCAGCTCTGTTCCTTGATGAGTGGATCCAGTCTATGCAAGCTGAAAATAAAAGTTATTGTTCATCATCAGTGAGTCGACTATATCTCAGAATTTAGTCGACCCATTGTGATGAGTCGGCTCAATTCAGGAGTGAACCGACTCAAATTTTAAAACTAAATATTTATACATAAAATTTAATATAAAATAGTTTACACTTGAAATGGTTTCAAAATCTAACCTAAATCCATGTTAATTCTATACTTAATTGAGAATTAAGGGTTGAACATTTAGATTTAGAATTATTAATTTAAGATCTAATGATATTGCATAAAACATGGGGCTATGGGTTAGCTTAAATCAAGTCTTTTTAACTGGGTTAGATCTAGGATTAGAATCAAAGAGTTAATTGACTAAATTAAGTAATTGATCAAATCTAACCAAAAATTGATTTAGATTAGATCAAGGACACCCTAGATCAAATATAATAGTTGTAGTTGATCAAATTCATGTCTTTGATAAGACCAAATGGATCTAATTGTTAGCTCAGTGGTTGAATCCAAGTCTATAAGTTGATCAAATCGAAACAGATAAACTGATTGGTGTCTAAGGCAAGTGGTTGAACAAGATTTTTAATTGGAACTGTTCTCTTTTCTAGCCAACTACGTTGGTGTTTAACTAAGAAAAGAAATGAGGACCCTCCTGTCAGTTTCCACTTACTTGGCCAATATGGTTGATTTGATTTTGATTAGATCACTTAATGATTTGGATTAATCCATCCTAGCTAGGTAAATCAGTTTTAACTGATTTAGGTGTTTTTGGATCGACTTGTTTGTAATCTTCTTTGATGGCTCTGTGAAATCAGTGAGAGGATTATATTAGCTGATCAATCTCTTCTCTTATTTATGAAAACATATAAATAAATCTTTTAAATTATTAGGTTCTTAAAATGGAATAGTTATAGGGATAACTAGATCATAGCCTTTCATTAAGGTGGATGATAATCTGTCCAATAGTTTGATAATCATTGGAGGCGCCACACGTCCGGTGCTTGTCTGCTATTGAAATTATCATTCATTATATGATGACTCAGTTGTGACTCTCTGATGGATGGTCAGTTTGGCCGAGCCACTCGGGTCTGATCATTCATTAGTTAGATACGCTAAGTGTGGTCGTATTAATGGTTGGACCTAATCAAGATTTTCAGTGGATGCGCTACACGCCTGTTGAAGTGATACTTAGGGCAAAACTAATTACTAAAAATTATTTGGAGAAGTACTTGGTTAAGAATCTACCCATAGATATATATGGATTGGCCGAGCCATATTTCGGTCCGTGTGTAGTCTGTGTGGATTCTAGTACCTGCTAAGGAATTAAAATAATTTCTCGAATTGGAGGTAGAGGCTATGAATTCGTATAAAATAGTGGAAGAACCTTTAGACTAAAGTTCGAGTCTTTAGGCTTGAATAATTTATATACTAATAGGTCTTATGGCTTTTCTTTTTATGCAGTTATGGCTAGTACCTTATCGCTTCAATCACTGTTGGACAGTGATAAGTTGATGGGACCCAATTTCGATAGCTGGTATCGAAAAATTAAAGATCATCCTGAAGCACGAGTGGATCTTATATGTTCTAATAGATCCAGTATCTAAAGAACCCGCTCTGAGCACTCGTGGTGCGGTCTGAGACACTTATCAGAAGTGGCTCAACGATCGAACCATGATATGTTGCATCATACGGACGGTGATGAACGATGAGTTCAGTCATAAGTTTGAGGATGCTCAGTCGAACTATATACTGTAAGTGTCGAACGAGTCTTTTGGTACTTCTGATGATGTTGAGAGGCCCAAGATCAGTTGTGCTGTCTTCAAAGCTCGAATGAGGGAGCATCGGTCATCGATCATGTACTGTATATGATCGAACAGATCGAGCATCTGAGTAAACTTAGATTTTTTTTGCATGAGCAGCTTGGGAAAGATGCGATTCTGAACTCTTTGTCCAAGTCTTACCTTCCCTTTCTTAGTCATTATAGAATGACTAAGCCCGCAGTTAACTACCATGGTTTGTTGGGATTGTTTCAAACTTTTGAGAAGGATCACTAGCTTCACAAGGAGCTAGTGAATATAGTGGGGGGATCCTCTTCTGGGCGTCATCCCTTTAAGAAAGGGAAGAAGAAGAATAAAAAGATGCAGAGTGCTGGGGCATCTAAGTCCATTCAGACTAAGAAGTCTAAGGCTGATCAGAGTCAGGCAGAGTGCTTCTATTGTAAGAAGCTGGATCACTGGAAGAGGAACTATCCTCAATGCATTGCTTCTTTTGACCCAAACAGATCGAATAAGAGAAAGAAGCAAGCAGTTGCTGGTCAAGGTAATTATATGATAACACTTTGCAACTTCTTTATTTGTGATACTACGATCTGGGTATTGGATACTGAAAGTCCTATTAGTATTTGTAATTCGTTACAGGGACTTCAGGTCAGTAAGAAGTTTAAAGATGACGAGAGATTCTTGAACGTTGGAGATAGAAGATCGGTTCCAGTTCTAGCTTTAGAAATTGTCAAGCTTATTAATTTTCAATTCTAATATCATTATTTTGAATGATTGTCATTTTTGTCCATCTTTTTTATTGAATGTAATTTTTGTAGGCCTTTTGACCATGAACAAATATAAAATTTCAATAAAGAATAATTATTGTGATATCATTATGAATGGTGTTACTGTGATGAATGGATAAATGAGTAATGGTATTTACGTTTTATCATGATTTATTAGTGTAATGTACCCATCGAATAAGCATCCTAGATTAGATAATATCATAGATGCCTATCTTTGGTATTGTAGGTTAGGTCATATTAACAAGAATAGGATAAATAAGTTAACTAAAGAGAGAATCCTGGAAGTCAATGATTGTGAATCATTGTCGATCTGTGAATTCTATCTTTTTGAAAAGATGACTATATTATCTTTTACTGAAAAAGATGAACAAGCTAGTGAAGTTCTAAATCTAGTACATAGTGATGTATATGGACCAGAGGTAGATATTACTACATTATATTCACTGAAGATCTATCGAGGTATGGGTACGTCTATCTTATGAAACATAAATTTGAATCATTTGAAATGCTCAAACGATTCCATAATGTGGTTGAAAATAAACTAGGAAGAGTATTAAAACTCTTCAGTCTGATCGAGGAGGTGAATAACTCACCAGTGAGTTTCTGACGTATCTAAAAGAGAATGGATTCTCTCATAATGAACTTCTCTTGGGACACCACAACATAATGGAGTGTCGGAAAGAAGGAATCGAACTTTGTTAGATATGGTTCGATTCATGATGGGCTTTGCAAGTTTGTCGATCTTTTTTTTGGGGATATGCACTCGAGTCTGTCTATTATATACTTAATAAGGTTTCGAGTAAGTCTGTAAATAAAGCATCATATGAAATGTGGATTGGGCATAAGCCAGTGCTCTCATACCTTAGAATTTGGGGATGTCTGACTTATATCAAATGTTTAAAAATAGATAAGCTTGGACCTAGGTTGGATAAATATTTATTTATTGGGTATCCAAAACAAACTAAGGGTTATTACTTCTACTTTGCTGAAGAACAAAAAGTGTTCGTCATCCATAGGGTTATATTTTTGAAAAAAAAATTTTTGGGGAAGAAACTAATGCCACTAAAGTTGAACTTGATGAAGTTTGACAGGTAGAAGAATCGATACAAACAAATAAAAATACAGAACTAGATTTGATTAGATCAAACTCTGAGCTCGTTGTAGAGGCATTTTCGAAGAGATTCGGTAGAGTATCGCGTCAATCGGACAGATATTATAGTTTTTTGGTTTGGGACAGTGGTCCTATTAAACTTGATGAAAACAATAAGAATCTGATCACTTACATGGAAGCCATGCAGAGATCCGATTCTAATAAGTGGCTTGAAGCCATGAAGTCCGAAATGGAGTCCATGAAGATCAATGATGTATGGACACTCGTTGATCCATCTGAAAGGGTAAAATCCATAGGGTGTAAGTGGAGTTTTAAAAAGAAAAGGGACGCAACGAAAAGGTGGAGACCTATAAAGTCTATTTAGTTGCCAAGGGATATTGTCAACGTTATGGTATTGACTATGATGAGATATTTTTTTCTATGACAATGCTCAAGTCTATTCGAATTATACTTGCAATGATGATACACCTTGATTATGAAATATGACAAATGGATGTCAAAATTGCTTTCCTAAATAGAGAGCTAGAAGAAGAGGTATATATGATACAACCTGAAGGGTTCACATCCACAGATGAATCTAAAGTGTGTAAGCTTCAGAGATCTATTTACGGATTGAAGTTGGCATCTCAGAGTTGGAACATGCATTTTGATAAGACGATCAAAATATATAGTTTCATTAAATGGTTCAACATGGAGAATTTCAAGAAAGACTATCTTCTGATAGGCTATGAAATTACTCTCTCTAAGAAGGATTGTCTGACAACTCCACAAGAGAGAGCATATGAGTAGAATCCCATATGCCTCGATAGTGAGATCTATCATGTATGCCATGACATATACAAGACCGGATGTGGCATACTCACTAGGTATAGTGAGTAGGTATCATTCTGATCCGGATGAGAACCATTGAAAGATTGTAAAAATTATTCTTAAGTATTTAAAAAATACTAAGGATCAATGACTAATTTATGAAGAATCTGACTTAAAATTTATAGGATTTACAGATTTTAGTTTTCAGTCAGATCATAATGATAGCAAAAATATATCGAGATACATTTTTATCCTGAACGATGGGATAATCTGCTGAAAAAATTTCAAACAGCACACTGTAGCTGATTCTGTTTGTGAGGTGGAGTACATTGCGGCATCCGATACTGCCAAGAAAGCTATTTGGTTGTGAAAGTTCGTCAGTAAGTTTGAAGTGGTTCCTTTAGTTGAAGATCCGATTTTCCTGTATTGTGACAATACTGGTGCCATCGCTCAACCAAAGAAACCCAAGTTCCATTAGAGAACCAAGCACATCCTTCATCGCTATAACCTTGTCCATGAGATCGTGGATCGAGGTGACATCAATCTTTAGAAGATCGATGGAAAAAAAAATCCGACCGACCCATTTACTAAAGCTCTTAAAATCAAAGAGTTCGATGATCACAAGTGGAAGATGGGTATTCGATACTGTTTTGATTGGCTTTAGTTCAAGTGAGAGTTATTGAAAAATATATCCTAAAGCCAATCATCGTTTGTAAATGATTGTGCTATTTATAAATTATATATGAATTATTAATTAATAAAAATTATTTGAATTTTTTTATCATATATTGTCCATCTTCTTTATTGAACTTTTGTGTTATGATGAAATCCTTAGAACTACTTTCAATCGATAAAGGAGGATTTATCGTGTAATTCTCAAACTTGTTCGCGATCAAATGATGCGTTATTACTAGGACGATAATATTTATCAAGTATAGATCGTTGTGTATCATATGAGTTGGTTGTTCTTATGATCAAGGAGTATGGAGACACTAATATGGTATGCAGATAAAATATAGGAATATATTTGCACTGAACATGATCAAACTAAGGAGCACTTTACTGTCAAAAGTAGCTTGCGAAGGATATGGATATAAGTGTCTCTCCGATCTGATATCACCACGGTGACTTACAAGCAACTCACTGTGCTTTGATGTCGGACTATCTATATTTCTAATATAATAATGAAAGGTTCTGGGAATAGTCAAGTACTTGTTAAGTCGGTGTGTAAGCCAAGATAGAATTGATCGCTCCAAGTTGTTGGAGATAATGCTATAATGTGTTTCAATTTAGTAAAATCTTGGCCAGGATAATCCTTGTGAGGAGTCACAGGATTTATAAGATTGAGACACACTATGGATGTACTGATCAAAAGTTGACAGTTTAACTCTGAAGTCATCTTGAGCATTGAGGGTCAAAAGGATAAATTATACGGTAATAATATACCAAAGGTTCTTGAATATTGCTTTGTGATTATTCGGCCTATCCAGACGTCGGATATCATTACTAGATGATCACTTCGATTAGTATAAAAATTTATTTCTGTGCTGTCGGTTTAGGTTCGAACTTATGGGATTACACATAATAGAAGTTCTTGTCTGATCAGATGGCTGATCAATAATTGAGAATCGTTCAAGGGTATAATCGTCAATATGATTGATGATTAATCTTATACAAAAGTTACGATGAAATAATTTGCTAAATGTTAGTGAATTATAAGAGGATTAATTAGTAATTAGATTGTTAATTAGCTTGATTTGATTGAGCAATGAGATTTGAATCAAGTCTAATTGGATTCAATTAGGTTTGATCCAATTAGGTTATGAGATGATCTAATCATTAAGGAAGATTAACTTCTAATTTGATCAGGACTTGGACTCGATTAATTTCTGATTGGATTAAGATTTAATTGAATTGATTTGCTACCTAATTTGATTAGATTCACTCTTATCTATTTGGATCTAACTAAATGAGATTTGGTTGGAACCAAATAACTAAAACCTAGAGTCCAATTAGATTGGACTTCTCCTTAGTGCCAACCCATGACCATGACGAGAAATTTTTCACCCCCCTCTGGTTTTGCATGATGAATTCCCATGCCAAAGAGAGGATTCTTGCCCCACCTCAACGTCTTAGTGGATAAGGATAAGTTTAGTTGAGTCTAAATTCAAAAGATTTTGAATTTGAACTAAAACCAACTCTAATCTTTATCCTAATCTCTATCTCATTGCCCACCATAAAAGACCTCCATTTTGTGCGACAAAGTGTGGATGTTTTTATTGTGAAAATTATTCCTGAGTGGGGCATGAAACAGTGAGTGGGGCAGGCTTTCTTTGCATGAAAGTGAGGATATCTATTTCCTCTTGGGCGTGAGTCTCTTGAGTGGGTTCCCTAGGGTTCTGATTCTAGGATTTCGGGAAGAAAGGAAAGTGAGAAGAGAGTTTGTTTGATCTTCGGTCTTCCACCACTTCATCCTCCTAAATTCATCTTCGGCTTTGGAAGAGTCCGTGAGATCAGATGAGGGGCGTAGATTAGCCATCAAGAGGCCTTCGCAAGGAGCTAGCACTCCAGAGAGACCGATCAGCACCAGGACTTCGTATAGACGTTCTGTAGAGGCCAGACATTTTATATGGCTACTCAGAATTAGGAAGAACCTCAAATCCACGGTTGTTAGTTACGGTGATCAGCTATTCGCACTCTTGTATAAGATCTGATCTCAGTAGATATGATCTAATCTATCGTAAATGTGATCTATTACTTTATTGATATGATCAATAGTGTTAAGATTTCAGATTATGCATATTATTTATGTCATATGATCCTTAGTAGGTAGTTTTTAGATCTGATCTAATACATGCATGGTAGATTAAACTGTTTAATCTAGTCTGCTTCCGCTAAAAATTTTAAAATACATGTATGAAACTGCTTATGTTTCCTTCAAAATGCCCATGGGAACATCCAAATTGCTATTAAATGTCAGTCCTTAGTCAGTCGACAAAAACCACAAAAACAAAATATTTAACAAAAACAAAGAGCAAAACACAGCAAGCTAAAAGATTAAAGGAATTCTTTGCTTGTTATCGATGGTCTGTAGCCCTTCATCATCAATCTGGGTTCCTTTAATCAGGCCGTCAAAGACAGAGGGATCAAAGGGAGTTGGTGGCTATTACCCGGACCCTTCAGATTAGCCTAAGTATCTCACCCCATACGAATATGGACATTGGCATGACACTTCGATATGACTTTGGAAAAAGAAATTCTTAAATATTCAAAGGATCCAATGCGCTTAGTGGAGGGTTAGAAAAAGATGTTCATGATTGGCGGAATTAGATGGGCCAAAAATAAATCATCTTTTTTCATAAAAGAAGAGGCAAATTAGTCTTGTCAATAGTGCACTAAGCTCATTTTTTTTCCAAAAAGTATGAGAGACTAAAGAGTGCAAGAGAAGGATTAAATGTGAAACATTAGGCTGTTAATGCTAGCAAGCTTCCGCTAGATCTTTGCCACCACAACAAAACCAGTCGTCTCATATAAAATTTTTAATTTGATGCATTTTATTTATGGAATAAACAGTATGTTAAGATTAAGTGGAGTGTTGATGAAATCTTAAAGGAATATACTAAAATCTAAAACTCTCATTTTTCAAACATAAGATAGATATATTAAATTTCAGTACTTACAAATTTAACATATGGCAATTGAAGAAGCCACTGGGTCATCCTCACTTGCTTCCAAAACCTACCGAAGGCGTCAAACAAAATATGCCATTGAACTGAGGTGAATGTGAGTATATGAAGGGAATTCCAAGAAAAATCCTTTTTATTTTCAAACATGGAAAAATGTGTAATTTTAAAATTCCGTAAAAATAGTCCATTTTGGAGTTCTTTGAACCAGTGATCATTATACATCTGCCCTCTTGACTAAAGAAAATTCTTTTAACGTGCATCTACCTATATCAAGCATGCATCCATTACCAATATGTGTATCAATGAGCTAAAGCCGTATTCATTTGAGAAGATGTGCATGACATCCAGTAAATTCTGAAATACATTGTTTTTGAGAAAAGGTCGACCAATTTTTGCAACATCGTAATCTTAAAAATTGGCTGCTATGGTCGCTATAATAGTTGCTATAGTGGCCACTATAGTGGTTTGAGTCAAAAATGCTATGCTAAGTACCATAATTGCGCTATATAGGGTTTGAGTATGAAGCTGCCAACATATCGAAAGAAAACCTGCTATAGCGGCCACTATTCTATATTGAGAGAGCACATGCTGGGTCTAGTTATTTCATGCCCTAGTCAATGGAGTGTCACAGAGAAGATGAAAAAGAGAACTTAATTATGTTATATGATTGTGGATATAATTCTTCTATGGTTGACGCTATGTGACTATAGATATTCTTATTTTATGGTTGATGTTTGTGAACATTTTTATCCTGTAAGTATGCTATTATGTTTGGTGAATGATGATATTTCTCATTAGCATGGATCTTTACATTATATGGATGTTGACATGATACAATGATATTAGGTAGACGACCCTTTGTAGTTTTTCTCTCTCTCTCTCTTTTTTTCTTTTTTTTTTTAGTTGAAATTGATGTAAAATATTTATTTTTTGGTACTTAGTATCAATATATTTTAGCAGCCTGCTTTCAATAACAGTGTTCAATTGTGAAATATTGATTATTTGTTGAACCCTATGAATCATATGAAAGTAGGACACTCAAAATTTGAGGATCAAAGAGTTTCATAAAATATTCTTGATGGAAAAAAAGTGGGTGAAAGATCTTATTGAGTTAAATTTGATCCATGAATCTAAAAAATAGTGAGAATTCTCGATCTCTCTCAATATCTCTTTCTTCAAAGATCCAGGATTAGTGAGATTTTTGAGAGATTTCTATCCTTATTTGCAAGAGTCCGTGACTCCAACCAGAAATTTTCTAGCAATCTTGTTTAGTCTATCAAGAGTCCAGAAAGGGTCTGTTGCAAGGTGATGTACGCCAAAAAGTTTTTATGAAGTAAAGAAGGCCTTAAGCTGGCTGTTTCTCCTCCCCCTCTCCCATATCTCTTCCATTCTTGGTTATCCTTTCTTCTTCTTTATATTATTTTCTGTTAAGTGCTTCCTGCTATGATGTCAAAGCTTATCATCAGATTTCAGTTTTCTTCATATCTTTCTAGTATTTAATACTGAATTGAAATACTTGTTGATTTCAATATAAATAGAGATTTCAATACTCGTTATATTATTTGATTGTTCAGATCTAAAGTTATTGCTGCCTGTTTAAATCTGTGCGCATTAAATTGCTTATATCTAATTATAACCTCATAGTGTACCATTCAATTGAGCCTTGAGAGCCCTAGATCTTGATTTCTCCAATCATCCTTCACACATAAAACCCTAGGGCAGGACTGTTTGATCCTTCGCCCTAGAAGACTAATATTATTTCTTTGTTGTCCTGTTCTCAGCAACAAAGCTGCTTCAATCCCTAAACTATCCTATTCCTACGTCCTTGCACACAGCTCAGGCCATCCCAGTTTGATCCTCTCACCAAGCTTTATTATATAAAGTTGGTTTAGGTCTGTGGATTCTGATTCATCATTAGTTCATATTGAAGGACAAGTCTTCCACATTCTGAAGTGTGTGGAAATTCCTTTTTGAAACCGCATGTCGACTCTTATTTGGTCTCCTCTGTCATCTTTTCAGACAGCCAAAATCTAAGATCCATCTTTACAAGGGGCATTATCTAACCTGTGTTGCTTGTGTTCTAACTGTAGCGATTTTTTCTCATCATTTCATCTTTAACAGTGCTGCTCCATTGAAGTTTGCATTGAAATAAGCCCTCTTCTGATGCAGGAGGTTGCTGACAGCTTTTGTGTCTATAGAAATGAAGTGCACCATACAGTTGGTGAACGCACTCAAATCCTACAAGATGTCGCAAATGATCCTACTCTTCCTCGCACCAAGGATGTCAGATGCGTGAAATGCAACCATCCTGAAGCTGTGTTCTTCCAGGTCAGTTCTACTTCACCATATGTAATGTTATACTAATGAGCACAGATTCTGAATTAGATGATGGTAAAAGTCTGGAGATATTGATATCATTTTTGAATAATGCTTCCTTGCATTGATGTTTGATGCAAGAAAGCTTGATTTTATATAGGATCACCTTTTTGGTTAAATTGATTAAACAACTTTATTGATGTTTTAACTAATCATGTCAACACAACATACTTATAGAATCGTAACAGAACTACTATCTTTGAGGCACTTGGAACTGCTTGTCTCAAAGGCAAAGGGATTTGGGCCACCCTGCGACATGTGAATGGAGTTTGATGGGGAAGAGAGAGAATTAAGGTTTTCAAGGGACGTGCTTCTGTAGGGATGATCTTTTAAAGAGAGCTGGGAACGTCATCATGGTTGGTTGTCAATTGTCATATGCTAAATACTCTTGAGAGAGTTCGAATCCCGAAAACCTTCTTAAGCTGGGGCTTGTAGTAGCTCAGAGCCTCAGATGATGGGTCACAAATGGCTGACCCAATAGTAATACAAACGTCTCAGTGAATAAGTGCCTATGATTTAAAGAAAAATCTAGTCAGATGAGGATTCAGGAGTGGATTTAATTAGAAAAAGCCCCTGGATAATCTCTTTTGTATGGTTCGAAAGTGTTCAATAAGGGGTTTTTTAGGTTCCAAAAAGTTTGGAAGTATTTGTACAGTTATCAGCACGACCTCTAAGATTGTTGTCCAGTTATGTCTATCATCTTTTACAGCTTCTTTAAGCTATCGACTATGATCAGTAAATGTTATCTTGATGTGGCCTTATCTGTCATTACAAAGTTTTACATTGTCCAATGAAGTAAAATAATAAAAAAAAAACTAGAATATATCTTCTAAAGATTCTTAATTGTTTCTTGAGTTGTGTTGTTGCATTCTAAAAAGGCCTAGTTTTATACATGAAACCAAAAAAACTGAAAGAGACAGTTATACTAATTATTGATGTTCATTTCTTTTGTTAACTTTGCTTTTTTTTCACGGAAAAGTAAAGACATTGTTCTATGCTGTCCATATATTGTCCCGTAGTAAAATATAGTTAATAACACCATTTCATTCTTTATTAGCTCGGTAGAGCACAATCCGTGGCACTTGAGTTTTCTCATTTTTTTCAAGTAGGCATCCAATGATGCACACATCTTTGCCAACAGTGGTATCCTTATGAAACATCTTCAAATTTGTCAATGGATTTACAAGGATGCATCTGTGGTCCTGGTGTTACTTTATGATGCTCTTCTTGTCGCTAGGATGAGATGGTGACATGATGCATCATTTATCACATATTGAAGTAGTCTTAAAAGCACTTTACTAGTCTGTTACTCAAAACGTTTGCTCTCAGGATCCTTGACAGGTCCTTGTACAAACAGTGTTTGAGAGACAGAAGCAGTTAAGTTTGTTGCACTAATGCTAGCAAAGTGAAAAATGTCCCTTGTGACATGTTTTTATTCACATTTGTCTGTGCAACTTTAAGAGTGTTGTAGTGAAGTTAATGATTCTTGAAAGTTCGCTACTAGTTCTTACCCAATTCAGTTATATGGGTTTTTAAAACAAATCTATTACCATTACGATTTTATTTTAACTTTTCAATGCTTTGCTTTATATGGAAGAGTTTGCTAGTGAAATTTTATTAGACATCTAGTGAACTTTTCCCCAGCTATTTGTGAATTGTTGCTAAGAGTAATTGCTAAATGGAGTTTGCAAACACCTGGCCAAGTCAATGCACTAAACAAATTTAATTTTGTACAATATATTAGGATCATATTTTCTATTTCCTTCTATTGTCCTTGTTATTTGGAGAAGAACTGAAGGATCTGTAGGATGATGTCCTTCTCTTAGCCTCAGGAGGAGAGAAAATTGAAGGTTCCAAAACACCATCTGTTGTGGTTATCACACTTAAAGGATTAGAACATGCTTCATGAGATGGTGATATGAATTTGCTACAGATTATATAGGGTGACAATGGTCATGTGCATGGCATGCAAAGCTATTTATTTGATAATAAGATAAACCATTGTTTTTGCACTATGTTTTGCACATTCTTACTAGAAAAAGACTATTTTCAGCATATGGGATTTGGAAGAGTTCGACTATGATTTATACAGAGCTTTAATCAATTGTTAAGGGAATAGGAGCTGCAATGTTGATTAAACTTAGCATCAGATGTCATATATCATTGTGAATTATACACTGATCCTTAAAAAGTATAGGCCCTTGAGGATTAGATGCTAATTTGAAGCCTAAATTTAGGGTTATTGTCCTTCTCAGAAGTGCTTTACATATTCTTCTTTTTAATGTGAGATTTAACAATGATAATTGTTAATGATCATCATGTTCTTTTTGTGTGGCTGTGAGGAATGTGGTTTACCATGTTGTGATTCTATTCATAAAGCTTGCTACTGAAGTCCTTTGCTGAACTCATCGAGATGACTGTTTCTAGAGGTCCTGCTGTGAGTTGACTTCTCAATAGCTAAGTTTCAAAAAGGAATGGGCATTGGAATTACTATGTCGTGGAATCCTTCTAGAAGACATTACTTGTACTCACCTGATTATCAAGTGGAGCTTTTAGCCCAATTTGTTTTTCATCTCAATTTGGCAGATACAAATGGTAAACTGCCAAGGTGTACTCTTTCTTATATTCTTATTTAACCTTAGCACCTTTTCTTTTAAATCTTTTGGATATATAGTTCAAAGAATAAATTAAAGGAAACATATGCATGTCAGAGTGTCAATATTCACACACTACAGTAAAAAAAAAAAATTAACCATCATTTTTTGCCGACGCTTTCGTATGTGTCAGAGTATCAATATTCACACACTACAGTAAAAAGAAAAATTAACCATCATTTTTCGCCGATGCTTTTTGAAAGTGTTGCCAGGTTGTACTAACCTACCGACGCTTTTAAAAAGCGTCGTATTTTCAACGACGCTTAAAAGCATCGTAAAATTTCAGCATTGTCAATGCCAACATTTTTAGCAAAAGCATCGTTAAATAAAGAAAATACTGACGTTTTTTTGCATCATTATTTAGCGATGCTAAAATGCGTCGTTAGATTCACTTAATCCGATCCTTATTCTTCCGTGCTCTAATCTATCTGCCGCCGCCCCCTCCCACCCATTCCTCCCATTCCTCCGTGCCCTAATCCCCTCCCGACCCCCATCTCCGTCGATTCTCCACCATCGGCGCCGCACCCGCCGTCCACGTCGCACCGCCGTCCGCCGCTCCCCTCTGCTGCCGCATCCATCCACGCCGCACCTACGTCGTCCACGCCGTACGCGGTCCGCCCTCCTCGAAGCCACCCCACCGGCCCTCCTCCCCTCCCCCCTCCCAGCGGCCATCTTCGCAGGCCCAAAAGACCCCCCGATCCCCCTCCCCGACCCGGCCGCATCCCACCATCCCCCTCCCCGATGTCGTACCCCACTGCCCCCCCACCCCCCCGACCCCCGACTCGACCACTGACCTAGCCGACAGGTGGCCCCCCTGTCCTCCCTCCCCGACCTCCGACACCCATCCCCGACGCCGCACCCCACTGCCCCCCCCCGACCTGGCCACCGACCCAGCCGACAGGTGGCCCCCCTGTCCTCCCTCCCCGGCCTCCGACACCCATCCCCGGCCCTCCCAGTGGGCCGTGCTCCTTGGCCCCCTTGCTTACCGACCGCACCGCCTCCCTTCCAGCTATCGGTGCTCCTCTGCCCTCTCACTCTCTGATCTTTGGTATATAATTTAAATTTTTTTAAATATATTTTGGATAATTTAAAATAGATAAAATATATATTAATTATTGACTGTTATATTTTTTTATTGAATACATATATTTGACGAAAATAATATCGTCTAGTATTTTCTCGTATTATTGTCCACTGTAAGTAATTCATTTCTCTAATAATGTTTTGTTTTTTAGATTGGAAGATTATTCTCATGTATGGCATTATTTGGAAGTGTACGTAGTAGTTAAAGGATTTAGATAATATTTTAATTATTTTTGTTAATTATTTTTAGATTTAATTGTGATGCCTTAGCTTTTGATGGCTAGACTGACTTTGGAAAAGAGATTGTTTGTTTTATTGTATATGAGAATTTTGAATGACTTGGTTAAGATGCATGCTAATCCTAAGGGTTTATTTTGTTGATTCTTTTGTTATTTAGTTGCCATCGAATAATTATCTAATTTAGTTGTTAAAAATTTATGACACAGTGCACAATATTTAATTAACATGCACGAGACTTATGTCTCGGCCTTGCGTGCTCGGGTCTTTGGTCCCAGTTGGAGCCGAAGGCATCCAGCCCTACACGCTTAGGCCAATAAAAGATGCCATACAATGTTAATTATGAATTAATTTTTAAAAAAATTATATTGCATAGAACCATAAACCCATCTTTTGATTAATGTACATATTCTATTGTATCCGTATATTTATTTATTTTAATAAATATTTAATTCTGGAAGGTATCTTGTGCGTCTTAAAGATTATGTACGAAATAGAGTCTATCTCGAGGGCTCGATTGCTGAAGGATATATTGCTGATAAATATTTGACATTTTGTTCAAGATATCTTCAAGGTGTAGAGACTATTTTTAGTCGACCTCAACGGCATAATGACTTTGTGGAGAATGCAGAACTGTATAAGTTCTCAACTACTGAAAATTCTTGGGAAGAGCTGAAAGTATTGTACTTGATCAAAAATCTTTAGCACAAGCATATCGTTATGTGTTACTTCATAGTGATATAATATCTGACCATCGCAGGTTAGTATATTTAAGGCATGATATTAAGATTTAAATTTTATATTAGATATAATATTTTAAATGATATATTTATATTTTGTGCAGTGAATTTTTAATTTATCAGAGACGAGCCAATCATAATATTTGTCCTAATACAAGGATTGAACAGCGATGGTTGGTCGAGTTATTCCCTATGTAGCTTTCGAATCAGGTGTGATTTATATTTAATTATGGGATATATTAATTTTTGATACATATTTAATATCAGATAACTCAACAGCACTTTATATCATTTTTTTTAGGTATCAAAAATGATGGAGAGAAATAATTCAGATGAACTAATAGCTCTTGCTCGAGGACCTAACAAGATTGTAAATAGATATAACAGTTTCATAATTAATGACTTTAAATTTCATACTAGAGAACGGAAGAAATTTAGAAAAATACAGAATAGCGGTGTTATGGTGGAAGCGGATGGAAAATCCTATTATGGTGCACTTAAAGATATCTATGAGTTAGATTATTATGAAAAATTTAAAGTAGTATTGTTTAGATGTGATTGGGTAGACATAAACTCACCAAGGGGTTTGAAACAAGATGCAAATAGATTTACACTTGTAAATTTTTCAAGGTTGATACACACTGGTGTGTTATTGAAGGATGACCCATTCATTTTTTTCATCTCAAGCTCGTCAAGTATTTTATGTACAAGATGCAAAAGATAAAGATTGGTTTACTGTCATCAAAACAAAATCTAGAGACTTATATGATATGAAAAATCAAGTGGAGCATGATGACGATGACACTTATACACAATGTATGTCCTACAATTTTGTGCCAGCTGATGATTTAAATGCTACGACGACGTTGGTTAGGACAGAATTTGAAGGAAACACTACTGCTTGATTGTTACTGATAATAATTATTTATGATGTATATAATTTGCATTAATTATTGTGTTATTTTACTCCATATATTAACTGATTCTACCTTTTATTTATATAAATGCTAGGTGACATCATGCATCGCAGGGGACGATATGTTGGTGTGCAGTTCCAGTTTTCACAGACAGAGGCCGGTACGTCTTCTCAGCACAGCAGCCTGAGGTCAATTCAGCTGCACAGCATTCCGAGCCCTGTCCTTCTTCATCATCAGCACAGCACGATCCTCCTATTTATCAGTCAGATGATGAGATACACGTGCAGGGTATATATTATTTTTTATGTAATTTTATTTTTATTTTATTTTATATATATTTATGATATCGTTACTTTTATGTATTTTTTGTAGACGGATCCGAGAGAGTACGCTTCAGACGCGGACCCACAGTAGTACGAGATGTGTGGTAGATGCGTGAGGGCGAGAGAATTGTTGTGGAGTGCAATCAGCTAGGTCAGCCAATTAAGAAAGCTGTCTGCTTATTGACTTCATTTTTGGAGACTGTTACTCGGAGGCCTCAGCTATGTCCGTTGGGCTATGCAAAATGGAATGACATGCTTCCAACGTACAAAGTTGAGCTCCTCCGAGTTATAGAGGTAATGAATTGATGTTCATACTGTATATTAATTGTTAATTACTTATATAATTTATTTCATTTAACTTTTTTTTTATAGAGCAAGTTTGTTCTTCCTCCATCCACTCATGATTTTGTAATGAAGTCTTTCAACCGCAAATGGAAAGAATATAGAGCACAATTGAAGAGGGACTATATGAGATAGGGTATGACAGAGCAGGAGGTTACTAAGAATTGTCCTCCTGATGTACCCCCTCATCAGTGGATGGAGTTGGTTCATTATTGGTTCTCCGAGAGGGCACAGGCATATTATCTGCTCATTATCTTTTCTTTTAAATATTTTATAAAAATATTAATTTATATTATATATTATATATTATATATATAATAAGTTCTTTACTTTATTTTACAGACTTATTCTACTATTGGTAGAGCTGCACGAGCAGCTCAGTCTGTTCCTCATACATCGGGGTCAAAGAGTTATGCACGACTCCGACAGGAGTTTGTATGTTCCTTAAACTTTCATAATTAACTTCTAATTTTTATGTTGAAATATTTATATAACTAATATCATTATGTATCATGGACCATGTCTGTATCATGATACTCATATATTTTTTTAAATTATTATAACTGTTTGCTTAAAATTAAAATTATTTGTGTAGGTGGATGAGCATGGGAGGGAACCCGATAAAGTGAAGTTTTATAGAATGACTCATACTCATCAGGATGGTACTTTTATTTGAGATGAGTCGAGAGATTTAGATGTACGGTATTATTAATATTCTATTTTTTACAATGATTTTAATTTAATTTTGTTAGCTATTAATGTATAACTCTTATTTTTAAAATAAATACAGGAGAGGACTACATCTCTCATTGCGGAGTGTGACGACGAGTCCGCAGCATCTACGCAGCAGAACCGTATCGAGGTCGAGGTATTCACAGAGTTGATGGGACCAGAGCGCTACGACCGAGTGAGGGGTTATGAAGTAGGAGTCACCCCCACTCAGTTATCTGAGGTTAGTAGATATACGCAGCATGCTGCAGTAGATGCTCAGGATTCACGCGTCCGCAGACTCGAGGTGGAGATACAGGAGATTAGATAGAGTCGTGCCGCTGAGATGGAGGAGATGCGACAGAGCCGTGCTGAGATGCAGGCCATGAGGGGACAGATTGATCAGCTTACATCTTTATTAGAGATGTATGGCCCATCTCAGATAAACACATATTATTAAATATATATTTTTGTATTAATTTAATAATCTATATATTTTTATTTATAGATATGCAAATCAAGCTTTTCATATGTTTCTTGTAGGCTCCTGGCACATCAGGCACCCATCGAGACGGCGGCACGTCACGTGGAGACAGCAACGACCATCCACCTACAGATTGACATCATTTTATTTTTATTATAGTCTTATATTTTTGGTATATTTTTAGTTAGGTTGAACTCTTGATTGTAATGGATGATTAGTACTTTATTTTTATTTATATAAAATAATATCTTTTGGTTTGGTTAAATTTGCTATTGAAGTTTGCTTTTGATGTGAATGGTGGTGATTGTACAGGTTTATGTTTGAATAATTGATATAATTTTGTATAAAAATGTATGTATTCTTTTTCTTATATATAAAATTTATATATATATTTTTTTTATTGAAAAAATTAACGATGCTTATAAGCGTCGTTAATAGACTGATTAACGACGCTTATAAGCATCGTTAGTGACTTAACTGCCGATGCTTCGAAAAGCATCTTGGTAGAGTGGAAGACGCGTTGTCATTAACGATGCTAAAAAATATCATAAAATTTAATTTTACGATGCTTTAAAGCGTTGTTAGAAAATATTGCAATGCTTTTAAAAAGCGTCGGTGCTTTTCGTCTCTTTTCGTCTCCACTCTTACATAGGCAACACTTTCGCGATGCTTTTTGAAACGTCGTAAAGCTTATTTTCGATACTTATTAGCATCGTAAAATACCTTTTATAGCGTCGCCTTTTACCATTTTCACTGTAGTGACATCATAGTCAGGTGATCATCCTAGCCAAGCGACCATTTCATGTATTTTTGAATGTGGCAGTTTATAACATATGTCCTTAACAAGTTTAAGAAAATCCAAATTCTACTTTCACATGTACGCAAACCAGGTTCAAACTGTTGGGATATACCGACCGACCCCCGATGCCGACTCACCGACTGACCTCTGACGCCGACTCATCCTTGGGATGGTCCAACTGACACCCGACTCTACCCACCCGACGGACGGACGACTCCGACAATATCCGGCCCGGAGTATGCCGGCCAAACAGGCCAGTACTATCCCCAATCGGTCGAAAGGCCGAACCCATATCATCGACTCTCTGTCAGGGGTGGCCGCCGACGTTCGATTTCTACAAGCCACCAGATCGGGCGACCGTGCTCTCGAGTCACCACCCGACAGCTGAATCCCAACGTATAGTCGGCCAGCCCGTCCGAATGCCGTATAACCGGCATGGGCTGCTATCCCGCCAAAGACATGCCGTATGACTGTCAGGGGGTGTTGTCCTGCCGAGGACGTGGGGCGCTATCCTGCCAAGGACATTGATTAATTCTAATGACCTGACAGCCCATCGATGATTTGACAACCCCCGACGATCTGACAACCTCTGATGATTTGACAACTCTCTAGTTGTCCACACCATTAATGGCGGGACCATACCGTATTCTACTATAAAAATGGGGTATGACAACAGCTCTGGTAAGCTCGAGTAAGCTCTCAGAAGCTCTCTCTCTCTGAGGCTCTCGCCCTCTCTCCATCACTGAGCCCCCTTGATTCTTTTCCGCTGTTGCCTAATCTCCTCTCTGACTTGACCATCGGAGGGTCCCTGCTGGAGGTATCTCCGGTCAGTGTGGACTTCCCTTGTAGGTGCGCATTTTCGGTGACCAGACGACGAGGGGATTGGCCGCAATAGATTTGGCACACCAGGTAGGGGGGTAGACGACCTCCATAGAGCTTGAAAATCCTTTCAAGATGACAAGAATCAAGGCTCAGCAATCGAGAGCTACCGGATCGACGAGGCACTCTTCCCATCGGGAAGAGGTCTCCCCTCCACTCTCTATGGTGGAACCCAGCTCTCCGCATCCTATGGTGACCACGGAGGCACAGATTGCGGTGATCATGCAGCAGATGACTGTTCTGAGGAACGCGGTCAAAAACCTTCAGCAACAACCAACCCAGTAGCAACACCCACCGACGGAACAACCGACGACGTGCCCGATGCCGTCCAGAAGCAGCCACCGACGCCCGCATCGATCTTTGTCTCTTCCTTAAGAGCGGCCGTCTCAGCACTCCCATCGAGAAGGGGGGAGGTGGCCACAGTGTGACACCCATCGGTCTCGGCGTCTCTCTCCTTCCCAACTGGAACGAGCGAGGAAGGAGAAGCGGCCGCAGACACCGTCTGCCTCCCTCTTAGATTCGTCAGGAGGTTCAACCCCTGGGGTTTCCCAACACCGATGGTTGGAGGACTACGAACGTAGGTTCGAAAAAATCGACCGTCGGCTTGCCCAGCTCCAGGTGGATGGACAGAAGTCTTCGAACGACGTCGACTTTCAGACCACCTAGCCTCTCTCCCGATTCATCCTCGATGAACCGATTCCTAGTCGGTTCAAGATGCCTCATGTGGAGCCTTACGACGGCTCCACCGACCCAGTTGACCATCTAGAGAGCTACAAGGCTCTCGTGACAATCCAAGGGGCAACCGATGCCCTCCTCTGTATCGGCTTCCCCGCCACACTTCGCAAAGCTGCCAGGGCCTGGTACTCCAGCCTCCGCTAAGGAAGTATCCACTCCTTCGGATAGCTCGAGCATTTTTTCGTGGCCAATTTCAGCACCCGCCGGAAATCGCCACGAACCTCGGACAGCCTTTTCTCCCGTAGGTAGGGAGAAAATGAAATGCTCCGACACTTCGTGATCCGATTCAACGCGGCCACGCTTGAGGTTCGGGACTTCAATGAAGACATGACCATATCAGCCATGAAGAGGGGGCTAAGGGGGTCCCGATTCACATACTCCTTGGACAAGACCCTCCTCCGGATATATGCCGAATTGCTGGAGCGCGCGTATAAATACATGCGCGCAGACGAAGGAGCTTCTGATCGGTGCCTGACCGAGATTAAGGGCCCGAAGGAGAAGCGAAAGAAAAGTCGGGCTCCTGCTGAGCCTAGCGGGCCCCCGACCAACAAACGGATCTCGCCCCGATGACAGAGCCCGAGATCGCCCCGACGGTGGAGTCCGAGATCGATGCATCGCAGGTATGACTCCTACACCTCTCTCTCCACTCCTTGTGCGCAGATCTTAATGGAGATCGAAGGAGAGGAATACCTGCGACGGCCTCCACCTCTGAAGGCAAAGGGCCTCGATCGGAGAAAATACTGCCGATTCCATCGATGCCATGATCAAAACACCGAGCAGTGTATCCAACTCAAAAATGAAATAGAGGCCCTCATACGTGAGGATATCTCAAAAAGTTTCGAAGGAACCCGCCAACTCGACCCATCTCCGACCGATGACCCCAACCGATTGAAGAAGCAGCGAACAATTAGCCTACGGCCGCGGTCATCAACATGATCTCCAAACGATTGGACCGAAGGACGATTGCTGAAGGAGAGTCGATGAAGAAGCTGCGTCAGGATGATGTAATCATCTTTACAGATGAAGATGCTCGGGGAATCCAAACTCCCCATGATGTCACTGTTGTTGTCTCGGCAACAATAGTGAATTATAATGTAAGAAGGATTCTTATTGATAATAGAAGTTCGACTAATATTTTGTTCTACTCGACCTTCTTCCAAATGCGACTGTCGATTGATCGGCTCAAGAGAGTCTCTACGCCCCTAGTAGGTTTCGCTGGAAATGCCGTCACGGTGGAAGGAGAAATTACTCTTCCTGTGACAGCTGGAACCGAACCACGATAAATCACCGTCCACTTAACTTTCACGGTCATCCAAGTACCTTCGGCCTACAACGCCATACTTGGAAGACTCGGACTAAATGCTCTTAGAGCGATAGTCTCGACATACTACCTGCTGGTCCGATTCTCGATCAAAAACAGAGCTAGAGAAATGCACAGGGATCAACAGCTCGCTCGGCGATGCTTCCAAATCTCCACTCAAAGTAATGCACCGAAGAATTTCCTGCCGGTCGACAAGTTGGACCAATGGGAAGAGGAGGAACGGGGTGAACCGGCTGAACAGCTAGTTTCCATCCCAATAGCAAAAAATCCTGAACAGGTGATCTGGGTCGGGTTGCGATTATCCGATTCGGAGCGACAGCAGCTGGTTGAGCTGTTGAAGGCCAACGTCGACGTATTCGCTTGGTCGGCAGTGGATATGCCTGGCATCCCTCCAAAAATAATGACTCACCGACTCAACATCGCCCCTGGCATGAGGTCGGTGAGACAGAAGAAATGGTCTTTTGCTCTCGAAAGGCAAAAGGCCATCGACGAAGAAATGGATAAGCTACTCGAGGTGGGGTTCATCAGAGAAACCACATATCCCGACTGAATCGCCAATGTCGTCATGGTGAAGAAAGCCAATGAAAAGTGGAGGATCTGTATCGACTATACCGACCTGAATCATGCCTGCCCGAAGGACAGCTTTCCGCTGTCGAAGATCGACCAACTGGTGGATGCGACGTCCGACCATCGACTGCTCAGCTTCATGGATGCCTTTGCTGGATATAACCAGATCTGGATGGCGCCCGAGGATGAGGAGCATACGGCCTTCGTGACCACCAAGGGCCACCTTTACTACTATAGAGTGATGCCCTTCAGTCTGAAGAATGCCAGAGCCACCTACCAGTGACTCGTCAATAAGGTCTTCAAAGATCAAATCGGGTGCAACATGGAGGTGTACGTGGATGACATGCTGGTGAAGAGTGCATAGACTTCAGGTCACATCCAAGATCTTAAAAAAAATTTTTGCACTCTTCGACGACATCGGATGAAGCTGAACTCGGCCAAGTGCACCTTCGGAGTGGCTTCGGGGAAGTTCCTCGGGTTCCTCATTTCTCAACGCAGAATTGAGGCCAATCCCGAGAAGATAAAGGCGATCATCGATATGCGGCATCCGAACATCAAAAAGGAGGTACAGTAGCTCAATGAAAAGATCATCACGCTTAGCCGATTCATTTCTTGATCAGCTGAGAGATGCCTCCTGTTCTTCAAAACCCTGAGGCAGGCAAGGGACTTCTCTTGGCCGAATAAGTGTCGGGAAGCCTTCGAAGATTTGAAGAAATATCTGGCTTCTCCGCCCCTGCTTGTGAAGCCAGAGGTCGAAGAAACATTGTACCTTTACTTGGCTACCTCCCCCGAGGCGGTTAGCTCAGTGCTCGTCCGGGAGAATGAGAGTCGAATTCACCAGCCCATATATTATACCAGCAAAGTACTCCACGAAGCTGAAACTCGATACTCAAGGGTAGAGAAAATGATATTCACCTTGGTCGTATCAGCACAGCGACTCCGTTCATATTTTCAAGTGCATGCCATCGTGGTCCTCACCGACCAGCCCCTGAGGGCGATCCTGTATCATCTCGACATATTAGGACGACTGGCGAAATGGACGGTGAAGCTGAGTGAGTTTGATATTCAGTACCGACCGTAACCTGCTTTGAAAGTTCAGGTTCTGGCCGACTTTATTGCAGAATGCCTGACAACCAACCAAATGTCGGAAGATGGGAGCTCCAAAGAGGCTGCGATCTCTGAATATGACCCCGGGTCAACCTGGATATTGCACATCGATGGAGCTTCCAATGCTCAAGGGAGTGGGGCCGGGTTCTTGCTCACCAACTCGGAGGGAGTGGTTACCAAGTACGTCCTCTGATTCGACTTCAAAGTCTCTAATAATCAAGTCGAGTATGAAGCACTCCTCGCTGGCTTTAGAGTGGTGAAGGAGCTCGGAATCGACAGCCTCCGAGTCTTCTCCGACTCTCAGCTGATTGTGGGGCAAGTCAGAGGCGAATTTGAAGCGCGGGACCCGACCATGGCAAAATATCTTCAGAAAGTGAGAGATCTTGTAGCACATCTTAAGTATTTTGAAATCTCCCACATTCTCAGGATGGAGAACGCTCGGACCGATGCACTCTCTAGGCTTGCGACGTCCGACTACGGCACTTTAGGCCAGACACTTGTGGAGAGTCTCGAGCAATCGAGCACCGACAAGACTGAGGAGGTGCTGCAACTAACGACCGAGCCAAGCTGGATGGATCCGATCATTCAGTATCTGACCGATGGAACCAGCCCCGGAGATCCCACGGAAGCCAAGCGACTTCGATGGACGGCCTCCCAATATGTAATGATGGACAGGCGACTCTACAAAAGATCATTCTCCCTTCCCTTGCTGAGGTATCTGGGACCGACGGACGTGGACTACGCACTCGGAGAGGTGCATGAAGGGATCTGCAGAAATCACCTGGGGGGCAAATCCTTGGCCTATAAAGTCCTACGGCAAGGTTACTACTAGCCCACCATGAAGAAAGATGCGGCTGAGTTGGTTCGGAGGTATGAACCATGTCAAAAGTATGCCAACATACAACACCGACCCGCTAACCAGCTGACTTTCATTGTTGTCCCGTGGCCCTTCGTCCAGTGGGGAATCGACATACTTGGCCCTTTTCCTCCGGTATCTGGCCAAAGAAAGTTCATAGTTGTCACGATCGACTACTTCACCAAGTGGGTGGAGGCCGAACCTCTAGCGTAAATCATCGAGCGCAAGATGGAAGACTTCGTCCAGAAGTCCATCATCTTCAGGTTCGGGCTGCCACACACTATCATCACCGACAATGGACGATAATTCGATAACCGAGACTTCAGAGAACTCTGTGCAAGATTTTATATCATGCACAAGCTGACCTCGGTCGGGCATCCACAGTCCAACGGAAAAGTTGAAGTAACCAACCGAACCATTCTACATGGATTGAAGACTCGACTGAATGAAGCCAGAGGCCTCTGGGTTGAGGAATTACACTCCGTCCTGTGGGCATACCGAACGACACCCCGTATCCCGATCGGAGAGTCTCCTTTCAACCTGACCTACGGGACGGAGGTAATGATCCCACTCGAGATCAAGCTACCATCGACTAGAGTTGAGCAGTACTGTGAACCAGGCAACTTCGAGTGTCAGAGAGCTGACTTGGACCTCTTATCCGAGCTCCAACACGAGGCTTAACTCCTCATGGCCTCTTACCGACAAAGAGTGGCCCGATACTACAATGCTAAAGTTAAGCCCAAGTTTTTCAGACCCGGAGATCTGGTCTTAAGGAAGGCGGAAGTCTCGAAGCCTCTAGATCAAGGAAAACTGTCCCCGAACTGGGAAGGACCCTACAAGATAGCAGACGCCTGTAGATCGGGCACCTACCGACTTGAGACTCTGGGAGGAACGGCCATCCCTCAGACTTGGAATGCCGACAACTTGAAATTGTACCATCAATGAATTCTTTATGCCCTTGTTCGGAATACAACTCAATTTTGAAACCCCAGAGTCTATGAAGTCCGGCTCCCCGCCATGGCTCGGCCCTCGCCAAAAATATGAGCCCCGACGCCCCGACTTGGGCCTGACATTCCGTTGGGAATCGACGGCCTGATCACCAATGACACATCAGACTCTTGTGAGTACCGCTCTATCCACATTAACGGAAGGCCGGCGTTGGTAATGAAAACCTCTCTAAGTTGAAGCCACACCCCTTCCACAGTCGATACTCGATCAATGTGACTGGCTAACTTGCCGACTTGGCTCCTGCCAAGAAGGGCAAAATGCCAACTCGACCGACGTCGCACTCGCGACATACTGATCTGGTCACGACCGATCGAAGAGTATTCGACTTACCACCGTTTATCATACGTCGCGACGTATACACCCGATCAAGGTCCGGACAATGAATATTCGACTTATCATCGTTATCCTAACTAAATACGTCGGACACCACTCGACTATAGGATTCTACAGAATGATCATATCAACGAGCTGCATCCGAAGGTCGGTCGACACCCGACTCGACATGCACATCTGACCCAGGTCGGGGCGACGGACGCTCGACTTACACCCTCGACCATCGGATCCTATACAACCTGTACGACAGTCAGGACGTCGGTCTATGATCGGAGCTTGCTCTTCCCTTATCGTGGCGCACGCTACCGGCTATCTTGATTGGCTATGCGGGATCCTACTGAACGTCCTAACATGGTACGTCGGGCCTACGACTTGTACGCTCGGGGGAGTCTCGGCGAAACATACACTTTGAAGTCACATGAAGAAGAAAATTAAAAGTTTTCAATTTCATTCAAGTTGAAACTGGACTTACAAAATTGGGCCGAAGCCCGATTACAAGTATCCAAAACAAAAGCAAAAATAATAGATGCTCTGACTACTCGTCGGAGTCAACTTCCTGGATTGGGAAAAGTTCAGGGGTGACTGGTGTGCCCGCTCGGGTCGGAGTAGGATCGGAGGTTGGAGCCGCCTCACCTTCGGTGGCTTATTCCCCCGGCTCTGGGATGGCCTCCTCTGCAGCAGTGTGATCTCCCAACGTTGGGTCGGCCACCTCCTCTGCGGCTTGGCCCTCCGACCCTGGAGGAACGACACTGCTGAGATCAAGCTTCGGGTACAGACCCTGGACTGTATCCCGGGCATCCTCGTACCCCACTCGGTACGAGGTGAAGCCACTCTCCAGAAGCTCCTCGCAATACTTGTCGGAGCCGCGGAAGTCCTCCACCGCCCTGGTCAGCGCTTCCTTGGCTGACTCCGCCTCCGCCTTCGCTATGTCTGCGTCGGCTTGGGCGGTGGACAAGTTCTCCTCTGCCTTGGACAGATTCTCCAGGCTAACCCAGAGTTGCTCGTGCTCAGCCTCGAGCTCACCGACGCAACCATCCCGCTCATGCCGCAGCCGATGAGCGGTACGGGCCTTACGCTTGGCTTCCTCGCGGGCTGACTGAAGTTTGGCCCCCGAGGCAGCCAGGGCATCGGTAAGATGGGAGATCTCCTCCTCGATACTGACCTCCCGATCGGCCGACAGCTTCAGCTGCTCGACCAACGTCACCTTCTCAGCTTTGGCGGTCTCTGCCCTGCCCTTTCAGGCCATCCAGATGTCGTCGAACCTCCAGTACCCGACCTCCAGTTCGAACATACTATCGATCAGCTGTAAGCAGAAGGCCGATCGTCAGAAGAATAAAATAATAAAAACAACGATGGAGAGGGAAGACAAAGCAGAACTTACCCCGGTCAAAGTTGGGTAGAAGGAGGACAACATCTCGATCACTGGCCGACTCTTCAGAAGCTCCCGATCGATCGAGAGAATGGTCGCCTGACACAACCTCCTGGCCAAGTTGTGGTTGGCCAGGGCCGACGCTCTCTCAGGAACCCGAATGTCGGACGAGGCAACACGGTCCCCCGACCTCATGTCGTCCGCCGGCGCCATCGGGGCCTTCCCCCGATCGACCGTCCAGCTCCGAAGATCGGGGAAGGATGGGAGGCTCGAACTTGACTGAGTCCCCCCCGAGGCCGTGATGGGAGCCGCCGCAGGTCGTTCGAGCTCCCGTGCTCCAACCCGAACCTCCTCCACCGACGAGGCCACCGATACTCCTTCGGCTACCCCCTCCGTCGCCCTCTCCTCGGGTTGCGCCTCGGGTGGCACCGCCGACGCCGACAAGGTAATGACTGGTTCGGGCTGGGCGGTCGCCGTCGCCACGACGGTCGAGGATGACGTCTGGAGCCTCTTGGGTGGCCATGAAGGTCCAGCCCCAGACGTCGGTCTCTTCCTCGCCGCATGCTACCGAATATCGACGTCCATCAATCTCACTCTCGACGGCATGCCTGCAATTTCAACAAAAGAGTTAGCACAAGTTTGGAGACAGATAAAAAGCTAAAAGACAACCGACGGGTCAGACTGTACCTAGACGGGGGGCCGAACTTAGGTCGGCGTCATAAAGAGCTTGTTTGGTGACAAGCTCTCTCTGCTTCGGTATCGACATATCCTTGAGTCGGTAGAAGTCCTCCCGATCTTCTGCTTCCACTCGGCTGTTTTCGTTCGGCTGAGTTCGAGGGTCGCCCCAATGAAAAGGAAACCCCCAAGGTAGCGAAGAGGAAGCAAAAAAAAATTGGTTCTTCCACCCATAGATTGACGAGGGAAGGTCGGTGATGAAGGAAAGACCTTTTCGGAGATTGAAAAACCACCACTCTCGGGCTTTTGGATGGGGTCGGAGGACGAAGAACGTCCGAAAGAGAGAAATTCGAGGGGAGGTCGGCAGAAGCTGACACAGCAAGGCAAAGCTGACTATTAGTCAGACTGAGTTCGACGCCAGTTGCACCGGACAGAACCTGTAATAGTCCAAGATGTTCCGGACGAACTCCAAAATCGAAAGACGAAGACCAGCCCGAAGGTCCTCGACATAGAAGGCCACCCCTGGCCCTGAGACGGGTTATTAACCCGACCCTCAGTCCCTGGGGCGAAAAGTCCGAACTGCTCTGGGATACCATACAGTTCCTTGAGCCGTTCGACATTTGGCCCTGAAAGTGAAGAAACCTCCACCTCTGGGGTCGACTGAGAATCATCAGTCGGGTTCCCCGACTGACTTCCTGGAGGAGAGGTTCTAGCCATGATGCTAGCCCCAAGAAAGGAGAATAAAAAAGAAAATCAAAAGGAGGTGAAGATGCAAAGGAAGCGAAAAACGCAAGAAGACAAAGATGAAAAGTTTCGAGAAAAACTTTTCAAGGAGGAGACAAGAACAACTATCTGGAACTGGGGGACCACTCGACAGAGTCCCAGCGTCAGTAATAGGACTGTGAAAAGTGAAGTTTTGGATACAAGTGACCCTATATATATAGTGCCCCTCGATGGCCAGGATGGGAGCACGCCCAACGAGGGTCTTTCGGATGTTGACATGTGGCAGCATCTGGGCCCTTCCTCGGTCCGACGATTCGACACATCTGCCCCAGATCGAGCCACATCGCCTCCATCCGTGCGAATGACTCTAACCCAATGACCTCCTGACACGTGGCAGAAAAAATCGCATCTCGGGATTAATTAGCTGACGGCGGTTCGCATTTCTGATGGGATGCCTGATGGCGGTCCGCGTTCCCAATGGAACACCTGGCGGTGGTTTGCATTCCCAATGTGATGCCTGACGCCAGATCATCCGTTGATGTGGTCGGCAGAATCGAGGCATGACGTGATGAAAATCCACTCCTTTCGCCCGACGCCGTCACCCACGTGGTAACATGGGCCAACACGACATCAGACTCAGGAGTGGGAGGGGCAACTGTTGGGATATACCGACTGACCCCCGACGCTGACTCACCGACTGACCTCCGACGCCGACTCATCCTCGGGATGGTCCAACCGACACCCGACTCTACCCACCCGACGGACGGACGACTCCGACAATATCCGGCCCAGAGTATGCCGGCCGAACAGGCCAGTACTATCCCCAACCGGCTGAAAGGCCGAACCCATATCATCGACTCTCTGTCGGGGGTGACCGCCGACGTCCGACTTCTACAAGCCACCAGATCGGCCGACCGTGCTCCCGAGTCACCACCTGACAGCCGAATCCCGACGTATAGTCGGCCAGCCCGTCCGAACGTTGTATAACTGGCATGGGCTGCTGTCTCGCCAAGGATATGCCGTACGACCGTCAGGAGGTGTTGTCCTGCCGAAGATGTGGGGCGCTATCCTGCCAAGGACATGGATTAATTCCAATGACCTGACAGCCCATCAACGATTTGACAACCTCCGGCGACCTGACAACTCCCGACGATTTAACAACTCTCCAGTTGTCCACACCATTAATGGCGGGACTATACCATATTCTACTAAAAAAATGGGGTAAGGCAACAGCTCTGGTAAGCTCGAGTAAGCTCTCGGAAGCTCTCTCTCTCTCTGAGGCTCTCGCCCTCTCTCCATCACTGAGCCCCCCTGATTCTTTTCCACTGTTGCCTAGTTTCCTCTTTGACTTGACCATCGGAGGGTCCCCGCCGGAGGTATCTCCGGTCAATGTAGACTTTCCTTGTAGGTGCACGTTCCCGGTGACCAGATGATGAGGGGATTGACCGCAACAAAACTATATCAAGAACCAAACTCCCTGCTTCTTGGACTTCCTCATCTTGTAGTTGATGCCAGAAGCTGTTGTTTTTCCTGAGTTTTATTTCACAGTTTGACAAGGATTCCAGGAGTGTGAAATTAGATTCTTTTTCTTTTTTTATTTTTTGAAAAATAAAATACATCCTTGAAACACATGCAAAATTATCATGTACGACTGATCAAAAATTAAGGACCAATACTTGCCGGTTATAGCATCCAATGTGATTAACTGATGATTCTGAAAGTTGGTATTCAAGGAGATCGTACATGAATGCACTTGCAGCTCTTCAGAGTTCAGAGACATGCCAATACCTTAGAAAAGCAATAAGTGTAATGTTGATGGATGTGCTTGGTGGTGATGAAGAGCACATATTGTGCTCGTTCCTGGTGATCCCATTGTTTTCAGTAAAATCTTGTTTCTTTGGCATCATCAAGAGGAGATACCCGGATGATTGAATATATATGGATAGCCATGCATTATTACTTGGGACATCCTGGAAATCGGCCTACATTTCTTTAATCTATTATATCCTCTCTTCTGAAAATTTACTGTAGCTTATCTGAAACTCATTACCCAGCACGTGAGATGCCATAATCCACATCTTTTTGCATGCTTTTGGAATCGGGTAAACTACGTGCAGATCACTGAATTATTGCTGGCTAGTTTTGCAAATCCGCTTTTGTAGACCTGCTAGTTAGTTTATGTTATATATAGCTGATGTGGTTTATTTATGGAAATTGCAGGCTGCTAGTAGAGGGGAAGAAGGTATGACCCTCTTCTTTGTCTGCTGCAACCCAAGTTGTAGAGCCATCAAAACCGGCCGGCCTGACCCGTGGAGGGCCGGTCCTTCACAAATCGGGCCCATTAGGGTCGGACCAAAAAAGTTCTTTTGATAAACGGGCCATCAAATAGGCGGTCCAGCCCTAGCCCTTATAAGTGAAGGGCCTAAACGGGCCGGCCCTTATAGCTCACCAAAAAAATTAAAATAATTATAAAATTTATAAAAATTAAAGAATTATAATAAATTAAAAAACTCTCAAACATAATACTTCATCAAATAAATAAATAAAATCAATCCCTACATCAAATTTTAAAACACTAAAAGTGAACATGAAAAAACTCCAAAATTTTTGTAATAATATCATAATCTCTATTCTCTATAAGAAAAAACACCACAGACTAATTAAACTCCACAAAATCAAACAAACCAAGAAGTAATAAATATTGTTCAAATAACATTGAGTCCAACTATTGAAATTCAGTCCCTATTCTTAAGATTTTTGTCAACATTTCATTAATCAATAATCATCCTCATCTTCATCAATTATAACATTAGAAACTTGACAATCTTGTTTTGACAAATTTGCATCAACTTTTGTAGTTGAATCATCATCTTCATCTGCAATCCACAAGTAACAAATAACAAAGATCAATAAATAGTTAGAAAAAATCTATTTTGCATCTAACTAAATTCAAATTCTTATCTTAAATTATAAAAAAAGATATTACCATCATGAATAAAGCCATGTAACCAATTGCGGGTGCAAATGAGAGCTTGCACATGATCACCAAGGAGGCAGCATCTATATTTATTTAAAATATGAGCACCAATGCTAAAAGCTGATTCACTAGCCACTGTAGTGATTGGTATGCTTAGTATATCACAGGCCATTTGAAGAAAGGAGAGAGTAATAATGATCAGATGGGTAGTGGGAAGATGAATAGGGACTAAGGCTTGAAAAAAGTGATTTGAGTTATTAGACATTAACGATGGAAGTAATGACTAATGAGACATAGAAATGAGAAAAAAGATATTATAGAAATAATTGATTATTTACTGATTACTTTAAGTGGTTAAATTATTTTAAAATAATTTTTTTAAAAAAAACGGACTGGCCCGCGGGCTAGACGGACCAGCCCTCCACGGGCTGGGCTATAAATGGATCGGGCTAAAAGGCTTTTTTGTTAAATGGGCTGCTAAAACACTGACCCAGTCCTACTATTTTAAAGATCTAAACGGGTTGGCCCGCAGGCCAAGGCCCATTTTGACGGCGGGTATCGGTGGAGAGATTGATGAGTAGATGCCACCGTGCAGTTTATGTCATGGTCATATGACTCCACGAGAGCTTCAAATGGCCTACCAATTTGCTTATTGGCCAACAGAAGACCACGAACATTCCTGCCCAGAGTTAAAGTACTACTTGGGAATGGTATCATATATCAGTGTGAGATTTAGCTTTTGGTGCATCATCTTTGCGTCGTGTGTTTCCCTCCCTAATTTGAGAAGTAATGATACTAGAGCAGGTACCACACAAATAGATTGTGGCCACAGAATTGAGGTTGGCCCCAATGCAGATTAGGAAGCTAGCTTCTCTGTGGACCATTTATCTTGATTCCAAACTATCCTCTACCTAACTTTCATCAATCTACGTCAACAGTAGCTTCGTTTGTCTTGCTGGCCATGAAATAATTTCTCGTCCTGCTGTCACCTCCTGTATGTGCCTTCCTGTGTGAACTTCGTTTGAATGGGGACACAATTTTCCAGTGGTACAACGGGCCACACACCTTTCGGCCCTGAGTGCTTTTCCTAACTAATGTAAAAAAAAAAATTATTTATATAAATAATTTAAATTTTAACTTATTTATCGATTTGATGCAAAAATGATAAAATGTCATTAATGACGTTTTATCATCACCACGTCACCCTCCATTTTTCACGTCGGCGACACCCAAAATTTTTTTTTTTTAAAAAACGCCATTGGATATGACGTTTTTAAAAACGCCATTCCAAATGGCATTTTTAAAAATACCATATTATTTGACGATTTTAGTTTTTTTCTCAAAAAAAAATAAAAAAATATAAATTTTAATTTTAATTTTATAAAAAAATAAAAATCATAATTTTAATAAAAATAAAAATTATAATTTCAAATTACAATCTTCTTTTCAAATATTTTTTTTTAAAAAATATCACAAAAGAAGAAAAAAATTAGAAAAAAATGAGAAAAAAATAAAAATTATAATTTTGAATAAATTTTAAAAAATAAAAATTTTAATTTTAATTCAAATAAAAAAATAATTTTAAATTATTTTCTTCATTTAAAATTAAATTTTTTAAATAAATATCTAAAAAAAATTTAAAAAATTTAAAAAATAAAAAATACCCTAAAAAATGAGAAAGAAATTTGAAAAAAAATAAAAATTATAATTTTAAAATTAAAAAAATTTAAATTTAAATTTCAATAAAAAACATCATTTCAAATTACTTTCTCCATTTCAAATAATTTTTTTTAAAAAAAAGATATTCAAAAAAATTAAAAAATAAAAAAATAAAAAAAATAAAATATACAATAAAAACTAAAAAATTTAAAAAATAAAAAAAATAAAAATTATAATTTTAAATTTAAAAGAAATAAAATTTTTGATTTTAATTAAAATAAAAAACATCATTAGAAATTATTTTCCTCATTTCAAATTAATTTATTTAAAAAATATTCCAAACAAATAAAAAATAACTAAAAAAAATTCATAAAAATAAAAAAATGGTAAAAATAAAAAAAAATTATAATTTTAAATTATAAAAAAAATTAAAAATTTGATTTGAATTCAAGAAAAATAAAAGAAAAAATGCCATAAAAAAGTGAAAAAAAAAGAAAAAAATGTGGAAAAAAATAAAAATTATAAATTAAAATTTTTAAAAAATAAAAATTTAAACTTTAATTCAAATAAAAAATATCGTTTCAAATTACTTTCCCTATTTGAAATTATTTTTTTAAAAGAATAGCTGAAAAAAGAAAAAAATTGGTGTAAAAAAAATAAAAAATACCATAAAAAAAGAAAAGAATTGAATTAAAAAAAATAGAAATTATAATTCTAATTCAAAAATAAAAATTATAATTTTAAATTTAAAAAAATAAAAATTATAATTATAATTCAAATAAAAAACATCATTTCAAATTACTAAATTAATTTAACTTTATTTTTTTAAAAAATATTCCAAATAAAGGTAAAAAATACCTAAAAAATGCCAAAAAGAGTAAAAATGGAAGAAAATTAAAATTAAAATTTTAAATTATAAAAATTTTAATATGAATTCTGTTGGGTATAAAATACCCCCCAGTCGAAGTTCGTGACGGGAGTGACCCTCCGGGGATCCAACCGACTTTCGACCTCCGGCAACATCTCTTCAAACCTTCCAGGCGGCCGAGCCTCCACCACACTCTCAAGTTTTGCCGACGGACAGGACCCCGCCAGCGTCGATCGGATTTTTCGCGACGTCCGGACTCCTACGGGAGCCGGACCTTGCCCCCGACTCCAATTACAGGCAGACTTCGCCCGGGCTCCTACGGGAGCCGGACTCCTTCCACGACTTCACCTGCAGACTTCGTCCGGACTCCTACGGGAGCCGGACTTCGCCCACGACTCCAGCTGCAGGTAAACTTCGTCCGAACTCCTACGGGAGCCGGACTTCGCACCTGACTTTGATTGCAGGTAGACTTCGCCCGGACTCCTACGAGAGCCGGACTCTGCCTACGACTTCACCTGCTGATTTTGTCCTGACTCCTACGGGAGCCAAACTCCGCCCACGACTTCACCTGCAGACTTCGTCCGGACTCCTATGGGAGCCGGACTTCGCCCACGACTCCAGCTGCAGGTAAACTTCGTCCGGACTCCTACGGAAGCCGGACTTCGCACCTAACTTTGATTGCAGGTAGACTTCGCCCGGACTCCTACGGGAGCCGGACTCCGCCTACGACTTCACCTGCTGATTTCGTCCTGACTCCTACGGCAGCCGGACTCCGCCCACGACTTCACCTGCAGATTTTGTTCGGACTCCTACGGGAGCCGAACTCCACCCACGACTTCACCTGCAGACTTCGTCCGGACTCCTACGGGAGCCAGACTTCGCTCACGACTCCAGCTGCAAGTAAACTTCGTCCGGACTCCTACGGGAGCCAGACTTCGCACCTGACTTTGATTATAGGTAGACTTCGCCCGGACTCCTACGGGAGCCAGACTCCGCCTACGACTTCACCTGCTGATTTCGTCCTGACTCCTAAGGGAGCCGAACTCCGCCCACGACTTCACCTGCAGACTTCGTCCGGACTCCTACGGGAGCCGGACTTCGCCCACGACTCCAGCTGCAGGTAAACTTCATCCGGACTCCTATGGGAGCCGGACTTCGCACCTGTCTTTGATTGCAGGTAGACTTCGCCTGGACTCCTACGGGAGCCGGACTCCGCCTACGACTTCACCTGCTGATTTCATCCTGACTCCTACGGGAGCCGGACTCCGCCCACGACTTCACCTGCAGACTTCGTCCGGACTCCTACGGGAGCCGAACTCCGCCCACGACTTCACCTACAGACTTCGTCCGAACTCCTATGGGAGCCGGACTTCGCCCACGACTCCAGCTGCAGGTAAACTTCGTCTGGACTCCTACGAGAGCAGGACTCCACACCTGACTTTAATTGCAGGTAGACTTCGCCCGGACTTCTACGGGAGCCGGACTCCGCCCACGACTCCAGTTGTAGGTAAACTTCGTCCGGACTCCTACGGGAGCCGGACTTCGCACCTGACTTTAATTGCAGGTAGACTTCGTCCGGACCCCTACGGGAGCCAGACTCGCACCTGACTTTAATTGCAGGTAGACTTCGCCCGAACTCCTACGGGAGCCGGACTCCGCCTACGACTTCACCAGCCGATCTCGTCCCGACTCCTACGGGAGCCGAACTCCGCCCACGACTTCACCTGCAGACTTCGTCCGGACTCCTACGGGAGTCGGACTTCGCTCATGACTCCAGCTACAGGTAAACTTCATCCGGGCTCCCACGGGAGCCGGACTTCGCACCTGACTTTAATTGCAGGTAGACTTCGCCCGGACTCCTACAGGAGTCGGACTCCGCCCGCGACTCCAGCTGCAGGTAAACTTCGTCCGGACTCCTACGGGAGCCAGACTTCGCCCCCGACGCCAGCTGTAGATGGACTCCGCTCGGACTCCTACAGGAGCCGGGCTTCGTCCCCAACTCCGGCTGAAAGAAGACTTCATCCGGACTCCCACGGAAGCCGGACTTCGCCCCCGACGCCAATTGTAGGTGGACTCCGCCCGGACTCCTACGGGAGCCAGGCTTCGTCCCCAACTCCGACTGAAAGAACACTTCATCCGGACTCCTACAGGAGTCAGACTCCGAGCTCCTCTCAGACGGGTGGCTAGCCACCTCTCTCCGCCAGACACTCCAGCCGAACTTTGACCGACAGGCCTGGGCCCACTGGTAGGCCGCAGCAACAGCCACGACCCTGCTCCATCTCCTGCGACAGATTCCGTGCAGCTCCATCACACCCTGGCAGGCCGCAGCAACGGCCACGACACTGCTCCACCTCCTGCGATGGATTCCGCACGGCTCCATCACTCCCTGGCAGATCGCTATAATGACCACGATTCTGCTCCACTCCCTACGATGGATACCGCGCGATTCTTCCCACCTCCTGGCAAGTCGCGACAACGGACGCCGTTCCACTACCCGCAACAGACTCCACATGGCACGTCTCGATGGTGGCCATGATCTCACTCCACTACTCTTCGCAATAAACTCTGCCTGACTCTGGGCAGCCCACTGCCAGATGGTTACGGATATCGCTATCAGTCTGCTGCCCCCTTTTCGCCTATAAAAGGGGGGCCCCAGATACGTTATTCTGAGAGCTCTATTTTCTATCCCCATAACTCTGCTAAAATTTTTATTCGAGCACTCCATTCTTGTTGAGGCAGAGAACTGACTTGAGCGTCGGAGGGTCTTGCCGGAGCAACCCCACCTCCGGTTTAGACTTCTTTTGCAGGTCCCGGTGGCGACCGTGACTCCCTCGACTCCAGCTTCTCCGATGCAGGCAAATTTTTGCACCAACAGGATTGGCACTAGAGGAAGGGGTGTGTCTTCGCAGTATCCTTGTTCTTAAAGGAGCGCTCAACGGGACCGCCTCTGGTCATCTTCTCCGACATCCACTCCTCTTTCCCCCACTTGATCTTTGCCCGATGCCTCCCCGCAAGGCATCCACACGGTGATCCACGACCTCCGCGGTCAGATCTCAGGCTCCGGCCTCACCTCCAGTCTCCCAACCTTTACCTCCTCCTCCGACAATGATGGTTGGCACGGAGCAATTCGACCTACTGGCGCAGCAGGTCAGAGGCCTCACTGAAGCTGTGCAGGCCATGCAACAGCAGCAGCAGCCGCAGGCATCGGTGCGGCCAGAAAGAGCATCGCCAGAACTCCAAAATCTAGCGGTGGGACGGGCCACTTGGGCCAGTCGCCCAGTCTTTCTCGGAAAGACGAATCCAAGGGTGGAAAGCCCCCAATCCGACTACGACTCCACCCCTGGAAGGTCTCTGTCCCCATTCTGTCAGAGGACCCTCGAGACTCGTAGTCGTGAGGATTTCCTGGATCGGAGGCTCCAGGAGATGAACCGGCGGATCGAAGAACTCCGCCATGCTCCCCCCGCTTATGGTGAGGATATTTGTACTGACCCTTCCTTTTCTCAAATGATCATGCAGGAATCGATCCCGCCAAACTTCAAACTCCCCCAGTTTGAAAGCTACGACGGGACTTCAGACCCGGTTGATCATCTGGAGGCCTTCCGAACGATGATGCTGCTTCATGACGCACCCGACGCCATTCTATGCTGAGCCTTCCCATCCACCTTGAAGAGAGCGATGAGAAATTGGTACTCGGTGCTGAAGCCGAATACCATCTTTTCCTTCGATCAAATGAGCCACCAATTTATGGCCCATTTTGTCAGCAGTCGGTGCCCCCGAAAGGGTTCGGAGTCCCTCATCAACATCAAGCAGAGGGAGGGGGAGTCCATTCGAGCCTACATCAACCATTTCAATGTCGCCGCGCTGGAGGTCCGAAACTTGGATCAATCGGTAGCAATGGCCGCTCTGAAGGGCGGCCTTCAGAAGAATGACCTTTTGTTCTCCCTGGAGAAGAAGTATCCCAGAAATTTTACTGATCTGTTGGCTCGGGCCGAAGGGTACGCCCGAGCGGAAGAAGCCTTCAAAATGAAGGATGAGGAGACTGCGAGAGAATGGCAGACGGGAGACTCGAGGAAGCCCGCAGTCGAAAAAAGGCCGAGAGAAGCTCGGCCACGTTCTCGGACTCCTCCCGGGCACAAGCGTGTCCATACTCCTCCCCGGGTGCGTAGGCAGAGAAGTCCGGACCGCAGAGTTCGGCGGGGTTCTCCACCGGAAAGATTCCGCAACTATGCCCCCCTCAATACCTCGAAAACCCAAGTGCTGATGGAGGTTAGGGAGCAGCTGCCAAGGCCGAAAAGGATGCACACACACCCTGGGAAGCGCAATCCTAACAAGTTCTGCCTCTACCATCGTGACCACGATCACGATACAGAGGAGTGCATTCAGCTCTGGGACGAGATCGTGGAGCTTATCAGATGGGGTCGGCTCGACAGGTTCATTCGACGTCGACCTGAAGGCAGAGAGGATCGGCCAAGGGCCCTACCGCAACTTGAATCGCCAAGGAGGGAGGAGCAGCCCAGAGATCGGCCTCCAATCGGGACCATCAACTCTATCACCGGAGGACCTCAAGGAGGAGCAGACCCTCCACGACCATGGGACTTGAAAAACCTGTAAATGTATTACTAACGACTTTGCTTTGAATCAAAATTCCTTTCGACTTTGCATGTCTTTCCCTTTTGGCACGGACTTATTACGATTGGGGATAACTCCTTCAAACAATCAAAACAAGGTCATGTTAGGAACAGGAGGAGAACCTCATCCTAACATGAGTAAAATGAAAGTCTGATTATTTTAAGATCGGATCGGAGGAGAGGCCCATATAACGGCCCTTAGGTGCCCCCATGGTCATGCTAGGAACAGGAGGAGAACCTCGTCCTAACATGAGCAAAATAAAAGTTCGATTATTTTAAGATCAGATCGAGGGAGAGGCCCATATAACGGCCCTTAGGTGCCCCCATGGTCATGTTTGGAATAGGAGGAGAACCTCATCCTAACATGAGCAAAATGAAAGTCTAATTATTTTAAGATCAGATCGGGGGAGAGGCCCATATAACGGCCTTTAGGTGCCCCCATGGTCATGTTAGGAACAGGAGGAGAACCTCGTCCTAACATGAGCAAAATGAAAGTCCGATTATTTTAAGATCGGATCGGGGGAGAGGCCTATATAACGGCCCTTGAGTACCCCCAGGGCCACGTTAGGGACAGGAGGAGAACCTCACCCTAACTTAGGCAAAGTCAAAGGCCTGGTTCTTTTAGACCGGATGGGGGGAGAGGCCCTACAATGCCCTTATGCGCCCCCACAGCCATGTTAGGGACAGGAGGAGAATCTCGTCTTAACATGAGCAAAGTCAAAGGCCCGATTCTTTTAGATCGGATGGGGGGAGAGGCCCTACAACGCCCTTATGCGCCCCCACAGCCATGTTAGGGACAGGAGGAGAACCTCATCCTAACATGAGCAAAGTCAAAGGCCCGGTTCTTTTAAACCGGATGGGGAGAGAGGCCCTACAATCCCCTAATGTTCCCCCACAGCCATGTTAGGGACAGGAGGAGAACCTCGCCCTAACATGAGCAAAGTCGAAGGCCCGATTCCTCTTAGACCGGATAGGAGGAGAGGCCGAACAGTGCCCATATGTGCCCCCACAGCCATGTTAGAGACAGGAGGAGAACCTCATCCTAACATGAGCAAAGTCGAAGGTCCGATTCTTTTAGACCGGATGGGAGGAGAGACCCTTGCAACGACCCTTATGTGCCCCCACAGCCCCGTTGGAAACAGGATGAGAACCTCATCCTAACCTGAGCTGAGATTGACTACGTCAAGAATAGAAGGAGAACCTCGTCCCGACGATGATAAAAACTCGGCCGCCCAACAAAATTGGATAAAGGGAAAAGTCCCCTCAATGGCACCTCTATACTTCTACGCGACCCCACAAAAAGCAAGGGGAGGACCCTCGCTCGAAAAAGAGGAGGAAAGTTAAAAAGGAAAGCGATGAATTACATCAGCTACAGATGAAAAATAAACCACACCAAAGACCTAGGGAGCCTCGTCTCAACAAAGATGGAAAGTTCCTACCAAACATCTCCGGCCTCTAAGAAGGCTCTCGACACAGGTCAGAAAAATAATGACCCCTTCGAGGTAATGCGGAGTTTGGACCATCGAGCTCGAGCCTACGGTCATGGACGACAAGAAAAGCAAATCAGCGTGGCGACGATTGGGCACTTCCAAACGACGTCAACGTCGGACAAGTCAAAAGACAAAAGAAGTTCGACGGGCGATAATTTAATACAATACGTGGACGAGGTAACACAAAATCTCTTTTTCATTCCATTTGCAAAATATACACCATGAAGCCCAGAAGGCCAAAGGAAGAAAGGCAAAACCACAAGAACAAAACAAAACAACAAAAGAGAAAATGTATGCATGGAAAGACGGAAGGCCAAAAAGAGCCCTAGGGAAGCCCTGCTCCTTCCGACCTCGAATTATCTGCTTCACCCCTTATCCAGGACTGCCTTAGATTTTGAACTTCTTCTTCTAGCTCTCTCTTTTTTAGCAGCATGTCCTGGAGCGCCCGACGGTCACTGGCTTTCGTTCTCCACCTCTTGACGCCTCTTTCTCAGGACCTCGGATTCTGCCTTCGCGTCCTTGATGGCCTGCTGCTCACACACCAGCTGGATCTTCAACTGCTGCAGCTCGACCTTCCCCTCTCCAAGAGCGACGGATAGTTTCTCTGCGGTCCTTCTCAAGGATTAGAGTTCGTCAGAATCCCGAGTGGAAGCGGATTGAGCCCCCTCAGCTAGCTGCCTTCGAAGGCGGGCAACCTCGTCGGTCGCCATCCTGAACCTCCCCTTGTATTCGTCCACCTGCTTGTGCCAGCCGGCCCGGTACGCATCATAGCTCGCCTCGACATCCTAGAGCTGTTGCTGAAGGTCGGAGACCTTCTTCGACCACTCCCGATCGCTGTCGGCCCGAATCAAAAGCCGGGATGAACTTCCTTCCAACTGGCCAATCTTCTCCCGGGCAGCCGACAGCTCCACTCTGAGAGAACTGATCTTGACAGCTTGAGCCCAAATCTGATCGCTGGCGCACTTTTTGTATTCTTCAAGTTCCTTCTCGAAGTTCGCCTTCCTCCGACTGTACTCCATGATCCCCTTCACGTGGAGGTTCCGAAAGTGGGTGGCCGCTGCGGTGGCTTCAGAGTGACCCTCCCTCAACCTGCGAAGCTCGCCTTCCATCTTCTTCGACTTTTTTGTCAACTGAAGTACTTCCTTCTTCAGCCGCTGGATCGTGGACTTCAGCGGAATCCCCTGGGATAGGGGAAGCGCCTCGGCATGATACTGCCATCGGGAGACAAAAGCGTCAAGACGCGTCTCATTGCAGAAAAAAAAATAAAAAGGGGGAAGGAAGAAAGGAGAAGCCATCCACGATGAGAAATTCAACTTTATTGATTGAATGTTCCTCAAAGACAAAAAGAAAAGAAAAAATTACAGTAAAAAAAAATATAAGGTCGGAGGTCTCAGACCTCTGCAGTAGGGGTTGGGGAGCTCGGTGTCCCTGGAAGGGGGGCTGCGACAGCAGTAGCAGCGGGAGAGGGACCGGCCTCACCTTCAGACTCCCCGCCCAAGAAGCTGAGATCGAGCTCGGGAAACTTTCTGACCACCTTCTCCTGGCAGAGCTCGAACCCCTTGATGAATGCTTCTTGGCCGAATCGAACGTTCAGGTCCCTCATCTCCTCGGAGGCCTTGAACTCCTCCACCGTGAGAACTCTGGCCTCCGAGACCAGGACCAGAATCTGCTCCACCAAATTGACGACCTCGGCCTCCGTCTTTTTCACCGTCTCCTCCGAGGTCTGCTTCTCTTCCTCCCGGGCCTGCTTTTCTTTCTCCAGGGCCTCTTGGAGGGTAACTACTTCGGCGGCTTTTTCTTTGAGACGAGCGACTTCGGCCCGACGACGCTCCTCCGCCTGGATGACGTCCCTCCTCGCCCGGTTCGTCGCCTCGATGTTGGCAAGGAGCTAGTGCCCAATCTGCAAGGGCGGCTAGGGGATCAGAACAAGGGTCGAAAGGCCAATTAAATGAAGATTTATTTACCTCGAGAAAGGACCCTAGGGAGTCCAAAACCCTCTGTTCAGGATCGACGCGGTCAATCCTCTTGATGACTTCAGGCAGAATGCAGCCGTCGATCAACCGCTTGATCAAGTCCCTGTCATTGAAGGGATTCTCCGACTCTTCTTCAGAACCAAGGGACTCTTCAACGGCGGCTCGACGGCTACTCACCCTACGGGCCACCGACTTCCTTCTCCTCCCCCTCTCGACTCTGGGTGCCTCCGTGGAACGGACCCCCAGTCGGCGGACTCCTTGAAGAAGCCCGGGGGGCCGGTGGCTCAGAGTCCGAGGGAACGTCGATCGCGGGAGCCGCCTAGACGGGCACAGCTGAGCTCGTCTCCTCCACTCTGGCCTTCTTTGCTGATCCGGAGGCCACGACACCTTTTCTTTTGTGGGCCTTGAGGCCCCTGGCGAGCATCCGTGCCGCTTCGGCATCCATTTCTGAAAAAAAGAAAAAAAAATCGAAAATCAGTAATGGGGTAAAAAAGGAAGAAGTGACACGCAAAAAAAAAAAAAGAAGAAAGAAGAAGGACGGAAGAAAAGAAGAGAAAAGAAAAGATGGAATACTCGCAGGATCCTGGGGGCTCAGACCGATGTTGAACAAAAATTGCTCCCTTAGAAGATTGGGAAGGGAAGGAGCGGAATAGTCAAGAAGCTTCCGGATGGCCTGAAGGTCGTCCTCCCCCAGGCTGGGAGCCCGACGGACAAAGTCCCTCAGAGAGCCCCAAGGGGGCAGGCCCAGCCTCAAGGTCGGACAGTGGACGAAGAAGTATTTCTCCTTCCAGTTGTGGATTGAAGAGGGAGTACCTTTCAGCAACCCCTTCTTGCCAAACTGGAGGGAGAAATACCACCAGTCCTTCGCCGAAGGGTGACGCTTGAAAGTGTAAAAATGCCTAAACAAAGAAAGGGATGGCTGAACTTCGACTACGTGGCAAAGGGAAAGGAACCCTATCAAAAATCTAAAAGAATTCGGAGCAACTGAAGCTAAAGAGATATCTAAGAAGCGGAAAAGGGCGACGACAAAGGACGGAAGCGAAAATCGAAGTCCGACACGGAACGCCTCCTGATACAGGCAAAAACGACCGGGTGGGGGAGTGCTAGCCCGGTCGGAGGGGTCAGGAAGCTCCAGGTCGTACTCCGGAGGAACCCCATACTGAACCCTTATCAGTAGGAGTTCATCCGGAGTCAGAGAGCAGGAAATGGCACCCGACGCAAAAATCGGGCGAAGCCCAGCCCCAGATGGGGGTTCGTCTACAGAACGGGGGTCTTGGGGGGCTGAGGCGGAAGAACTCCCGGAACCGCTAGAGGCGGAGGTGCCAGAAGACATTTCGAATGATTTCAAACAAAGACCCTAAAGATCCCGAAGAAATCAGGCGGGACAGGGGATGAGGGGTTACGGGAGACCAAATCAGAGGAATGCGACAGAAGAAAATGGAGGAGAAAAGGCCCCTAAATGGCAAGAAGAAGAACGAAGATTTCGAGACTAACCTAGATCGCTCTGAAAGATGCAGAGGGGCGAGGACAGGGATGACTCGAAGGACGCCTAGGGCCAAAGAAGACGCCAAGGAGGGTCAAGGCTCCCGAAGAAGAGGCGGATACCGATAGAACTTTCAGGCGGAAATGCGGGTTTAAATAGACCCTGGGATCCGACGCCATAATGATCGTAAATCTCCCCAGGCCGATCCACGTTCGACACGTGTCCCACTCGCCACGGCAGGCAGCTAAAAGCGGCTGACAGCTGACGGAGCCATTATTGCATCGTACCTAGGCCAACGTACCAGCGAAAATTCTGAAAGGTCCCTTCGAATCGCCCCAATTCGAAAAGACTCCAGCACGCGCGCATTTAATGCCCAAAATATCAGGGGGCGATCGTGCACATGATTCAAGGGGACAACTTCGGCTGCGAAAATCTCTCTGTACTTCCTTCATTCGAAATTCGAACTCGAAAGTAGGGGGACTGGTGTTGGGAATAAAATACCCCCCAGCCGAAGTTCGTGACGGGAGTGATCCTCTGGGGATCCAACCGACTTTCGACCTCCGACAACGTCTCTTCAAACCTCCTAGGCGGCCGAGCCTCCGCCACACTCTCAAGTTTTGCTGACGGGCAGGACCCCGCCAGCGTCGACCGGATTCTTCGCGACATCCGGACTCCTACGAGAGCTGGACGTCGCCCCCGACTCCAATTGCAGGCAGACTTCGCCCGGGCTCCTACGGGAGCCGGACTCCACCCACGACTTCACTTGCAGACTTCATCCGGACTCCTATGGGAGCCGGACTTCGCCCACGACTCCAGCTGCAGGTAAACTTCGTCCGGACTCCTACGGGAGCCGGACTTCGCACCTGACTTTGATTGCAGGTAGACTTCGCCCGGACTCTTACAGGAGCCGGACTTCGCCTACGACTTCACCTGCTGATTTCGTCCTGACTCCTACGGGAGCCGAACTCCGCCCACGACTTCACCTGCAGACTTCGTCCGGACTCCTACGGGAGTCGGACTTCGCCCACGACTCCAACTGCAGGTAAACTTCGTCCGGACTCCTACGGGAGTCAGACTTCGCACCTGACTTTGATTGCAGGTAGACTTCGTCCAGACTCCAACGGGAGCCGGACTCCGCCTACGACTTCACCTTCTGATTTTATCCTGACTCCTACGGGAGCCGAACTCCGCCCACAACTTCACCTGCAGACTTCGTTCGGACTCCTACGGAAAGCGAACTCCGTCCACGACTTCACCTGCAGACTTCGTTCGGACTCCTATGGGAGCCAGACTTCGCCCACGACTCCAGCTGCAGGTAAACTTCATCCGGACTCCTACAGGAGTCGGACTTCGCACCTGACTTTGATTGCAGGTAGACTTCGCCTGGACTCCTACGGGAGCCGGACTCCGCCTACGACTTCACCTGCTGATTTCGTCCTGACTCCTACGGGAGCTGAACTCCGCCCACGACTTCACTTGCAGACTTCGTCCGGACTCCTACGAGAGTTGGACTTCGCCCATGACTCCAGCTGCAAGTAAACTTCGTCCGGACTCCTACGGGAGCCAGACTTCGCACCTGACTTTGATTGTAGGTAGACTTCGCCCGGACTCCTATGGGAGCCGGACTCCGCCTACGACTTCACCTGCTGATTTCGTCCTGACTCCTACGGGAGTCAGACTCCGCCCACGACTTCACCTGCAGACTTCGTTCGGACTCCTACGGGAGCCGAACTCCGCCCACGACTTCACCTGCAGACTTCGTCCAGACTCCTACGGGAGCCGGACTTCGCCCACGACTCCAACTGCAGGTAAACTTCGTCCGGACTCCTACGGAAGCCAGACTCCGCACCTGACTTTAATTGCAGGTAGACTTCGCCCGGACTCCTACGGGAGCCGGACTCCGCCCACGACTCCAGCTGTAGGCAAACTTCATCTGGACTTCTACGGGAGTCGGACTTCGCACCTGACTTTAATTGCAGGTAGACTTCGTCCGGACTCCTACGGGAGCCAGACTTCGCACCTGACTTTAATTGCAGGTAGACTTCGCCCGAACTCCTACGGGAGCCGGACTCCACCTACGACTTCACCTGCTAATCTCGTCCCGACTCCTATGGGAGCCGAACTCCGCCCATGACTTCACCTGCAGACTTCGTCCGAACTCCTACGGGAGCCGGACTTCGCCCATGACTCCAGCTGCAGGTAAACTTCGTCCGGGCTCCTACGGGAGCCGGACTTCGCACCTGACTTTAATTACAGGTAGACTTCGTCCGGACTCCTACGGGAGCCGGACTCCGCCCGTGACTCCAGCTGCAGGTAAACTTCGTCCGGACTCCTACGGGAGCCGGACTTCGCCCCCGACTCCAGTTGTAGGTGGACTCCGCCCGGACTCCTACGGGAGCTGGGCTTCGTCCCCAACTCCGGCTGAAAGAAGACTTCATCCGGACTCCCACGGAAGTCGGACTTCGCCCCCGACGCCACTTGTAAGTGGACTCCGCCCGGACTCCTACGGGAGCCGGGCTTCGTCCCCAACTCCGACTGAAAGAAGACTTTGTCCGGACTCCTACAGGAGCCGGACCCCGAGCTCCTCTCAGATGGGTGGCTAGCCATCTCTCTCCGCCAGACACTCCAGCCGAACTTCGACCGACAGGCCTGGGCCCACTGGTAGGCCGCAGCAACAGCCACGACCCTGCTCTACCTCCTGCGATAGATTCCGCACGGCTCCATCACTCCCTGGCAGGCCGCAGCAACGGCCACGACACTGCTCCACCTCCTGCGATGGATTTCGCACGGCTCTATCACTCCCTGGCAGATTACCATAATGACCACGATTCTGCTCCACTCCCTGTGATGGATACCGCGCGATTCCTCCCACCTCCTGACAAGTCGCGACAACGGACGCTGTTCCACTACCCGCAACAGACTCCACGTGGCACGTTTGACGGTGGCCACGATCCCACTCCACTACTTTTCGCAACAAACTCCACCTGACTCTGGGCAGCCCACTGCCAGACGGTTACAGATATCGCTATCAGTCTGCTGCCTCCTTTTTGCCTATAAAAGGAGGGCCCCAGATACGTTATTCTGAGAGCTCTATTTTCTATCCCCAAAACTCTGCTAAAATTTTCGTTCGAGCACTCCATTCTTGTTGAGGCAGAGAACTGACTTGAGCGTCGGAGGATCTTGCCAGAGCAACCCCACCTCCGATTTAGACTTCTTTTGCAGGTCCCGACGGCGACCGCGACTCCCTCGACTCTAGCTTCTCCGATGCAAGCAGATTTTTGCACCAACAAATTCTAAAAAATATCATAAAAGAAGTGAATAAAAAAATGATAAAAAAATAAAAATTATAATTATAAATTTTAAAAAAAATTAAATTTAATTAGAATAAAAAATTATCATTTCAAATTACTATCTCCATTTTAAATTTATTTTATTTATTAAAAAATCACATAAAAATAACTAAAAAAATTAAAAAAAAATAAAAAAACTATAAAAAAAAAATGAAAGAAAACACCAAAGGGAATGGCATTTTTGAAAATACCATTCCTTTTGGAGTTTTCAAAGCATAAAATCCAAAAAAAAAACCCTCTCTCCCTCTTCTCCCTCTTCTCCTTCTCGATGTTTTCTCCTCTCCGACGGCATGGCGGCGAGCTCCCAGCGACGGTGAGCTCCCTCTTCTCTCCCTCTTCCTCTCTCTCTCCCTCTTTTTCCTTGGCCACCGGTGATAGAGGGCCGACGGCGGGCCCGCGCACCCCGACGACGGGCCCCGACCCTCCCCTTCCCTTGACCGTACCCCTCTTCTCTCCCTCTTCCTCTCTCTCCCTCTTTTTCCTTGGCCGCCGGCGCGCCCCGGCGGCGGCCCCCACGGCGGGCCCCGACCCTCCCCTTCCCTTGGCCGGCCCCCTCTTCTTTCCCTCTTCCTCTCTCTCCATCTTTTTTGTTGGCCACCGGCAACGGACGGCCGGCGGCAGGCCCGTGCGCCCCGACGGCGGCCCCCCACGGCGGGCCCCGATCCTCCCTTTCCCTTGGCCGGCCCCCTCTTCTCTCCCTCTTCCTCTCTCTCTCTCTCCCTCTTTTTCCTTGGCCGCCGGTGACGGACGACTGGCGGTGGGCCCGCGCACCCCGACGGTGGGCCCCGGCCCTCCCCTTCCCTTGGTCGGCCCCCTCTTCCTCTCCCTCTTCCTTTCTCTCTCTCCCTCTTCTCTCCCTCTTCCTCTCCCTCTCCCTCTTTTTCCTTGGCCGCCGGCGACAGAGGGCCGGCGGCGGCCCCCCTGGCGATGGGCCGCGGTGGGGCCCTGCGACGGCCCCCCGGTGACGGGCCCCGGTGGCCCCATGGCGGCGGCGGGCCCAGCTGTGCCCCGACGGTGGCCCTGCGGTGCCGTTCAATTTTCAATCTTTTTATTTTTTATTTTTATCTTATTATTTTTTATTTTTATCTTATTATTTTTTATTTTTTATTTTTATCTCATTAGATTCAGATTTATTTTAAAATTTGATTCGATCATAATTTAAAAATTTTAAAATATATTGTATTTCATAAAAATGTAGACCTGTCAGTTGACCAATGTAGGATATTCTATGATATCCATATAAAATATATATTTGATTATATATTTTTATACGGGTACCATAAAATATATACATTGATCAATTGATTGTCTAGTTTGAACAATTTGAGAATTGTATTTAATTCTATAGGTAATTACATTATTCGAATGATATGCGAAGGGTTCGAAAAAAATTTCGAATAATATTTTTCTTTAGTTCTTCTCACACATTTTGAGTCGTGTGGGGAGAACTAAGGAAAAATACTGTCGAAATTTCTTTCGGTCCCTTTTGCGTATCGTTTGATTAATGTAATTAACCTATAAAATTAATGTAATTAGGATCTATCTGTACTTATTTGTTGATGATATGATGTATTTATCATGTAAATCTTTTGAAACGATAAAATAATTAGTAATACTAAATATTTTGATTTTGATTTTGTCATAGGTTTCTCTGAGAAAATAGTCAGTATTTGAGTTCGTGTACTATTGTATTATGATGGCATGATACAGAATGATGAAACTGGTGTGCAGTACAGTCATCCTATAAATCGGATGGTTAGAGTATCTTCATCATTATCATGTCAAGAATTATTGGATCATTTATACAGCAGTATTCCTGTAGACAAAAAAAAATATGAAATAAAATTGAAATAAAAATCTCCTAATCTATCGGGATAGTTAATGCAGAGCAATTATATCTTAGTTTCAATTGATGATGATGAAGATGTCGAAGAAATGCTGACCTTTCTTTTGAAATATTCAGAATATTGATTTTTAGAATTATATATTGAAAAGAAAGATGTATCGAGCTTTGGATACTATAGTCGGCTTTTAACTCAAGCGGACAATAATATTGGGCCTTCCTCACCTTTCGTAACTCCCATGGTGCAAACCGATAGTGTTGAGGCCGTATTTGCAGAACAATATTCCACTACTATCGGTCTTAATTATCCAATTATTCAGAGTCCTATAGTGACTTCTCCTGTGTCTTCTGCTATGGTGACTTCTGCTATGGTGACTTCTCCTTTGCTAGAAGTAGTGGTAAGTGCGGGAGACGACACTCATATAAGGAACGATGACTGGGTAGTCGGTGGAATAAATTCTGATAATCTAGGCTTTGAGTCAGATGAAAGTGGAGATGAAGACTGTTGGATGGATGAGGACAGTAGCAGTAACGATGATGATAGTGAAGATGTTCAGGTTAATATTAATGTGGGAGAACCTCAACCTCGTTTGCACGAACCTTCATAATTTTTTAACGATATAAATTTAGATGATGGTGGTTGTGTTAGTGCTGGTCGAAGATTGAACTCTGACTATCAGTTTTGGGACTCCTCGATGACTAAATTTTCCAAAGGTCTAATGTTTGAGAGTAAAGATTATGTAAGAAGAGTTGTTGATCTTTATCACATTATGAAGCATCGGACATACAATGTAGTTCAGTCGCATTCGAAATTATGGTCCGTACGATGCGCATCATCAGATAATGTTCAAAATTATAAATGGAGGCTTTGTGCTGCATTATTGAAAAAATATGAATATTTTTAAATCATAAAATATGAGGATCCTCACACTTGTTTGTTTACGGAGTTGAGTCGAGACCACAGACGTGTCAGTGGAAGGATGATTGGCACACTAGTCCGATATATTGTTGAGAAAGATTTCGGTGTTAAAGTTGAAGCTATTGTGGCAACCGTTAATGATCAATTTCAATATACAGTGTCATACAAAAAAGCATGGTGTGGAAAGCAGAAGGCATTGGTTGATATTTATGGAGAATGGGAGCCGTCTTATGCTAAATTACCCTATTATATGGCTACACTTCAACATGCAAATCTCAGTACAGTTGTTTCATGGAATTTTTTTCAAACTGTGAATTCCAATGTTCGAGTTTTAAATTATATTTTTTGGACTTTCAAACCATCTATCCAGGGTTTTACGCACTGTCGTCCTGTAATCAGCATTAATGGCACGTACTTGTATGAAAAGTTTAAAGGTAAGATGTTAATTACAACAAAAATTGATGCAGAGAATGGGATATTTTCATTAGCATATGCAATTATGGATGAGAAGACAACTGCAAGTTGGAGTTGGTTTCTTTTCCATCTCAGAACACATATCGTTAAAGATAGAAATGGAATATGCTTAATTTCTGATAGACATCCAGGTATATTAAATGCCATCGCAGATGAGTCTATTGGATGGAGTCTACCACGTGCCTATCACCGATACTGCTTAAGACATATCTGCAGTAATTTCAATATTCATTTTAAAAATATGCAGCTGAAAAGAGCAGTATGGCAAGCAGAAAGTACTCATCAAGTTCGCAAGTTTAACTTTATCATGGATAGGATCAAAATAGTGAATGAAGAGGCTTGGAGCTGGTTGTCCGAGATAGAAAAGGAGAAGTGGACATTGGCACATGATGATGGCCTGTGCTATGGTGTCTTAATTACAAATTTGTCGGAGATTTTTAACAGTATTTTACGAGGAGCTAGAAATGTGTCAATTACAGTTTGTGTTCAAATGATATTTTATCATCTTGTGAAATATTTCAATACGAGGCATGCCCAAGCCTTGAGATATGTAGAGGAGAATCCAAATAATCTTTTTATTCCTCATGTTGCAATTAAGATTGCTGAAGATCAAGTTAAAGCTAACCAGCACCGAGTAACAACATTCAACATTCCAAGAGGTATATATGAAGTACTTACGAGGAGAGCAAGCGCAGGGTTATGAGGTGGAGAAAATTCTCATACTGTTACTTTAGCTGAAAAAAATTATTCTTGTAGAAAGTGAAGCATGTATAAATATCTATGTTCACACGTTTTAGCTGTGTGTCAAAAAATTGCTGTACATTTTAGTGGTTTTGTGAATGATGCATATACAATTACAGCATATATGAATGCTTGGAGCGGTGACTTTAATCCATTACCGCATAAAGATTATTGGATGCATACACGTATGTTCAAATATATTTCTGATCATCATCGTTTGAGACCCAAGCAGAAAGGTAGACCAAAGTCAACAAAACTACGAAATGAGATGGATGATAGGCAAATAAGAAGTAAGAACCACTGTGGCATTTGTAGGGAACAGGGTCATGACCGCCGCTGTTGTCCTAGAATACTTCAACACACTTCAACTTCAAGCAGTGGAAGAAATTAAAGGCTCTGAAGATGTATTTTCATCATTATTTTATGTATTTCTGTGAGATTGTATTTGAATATACGTATTTAATATCCTGAGATGAACTGAATTTTATGTTTAAGTTGTATTGTGTGACAATATTATGTTAAAAATATATTTCTCATAAAATAAATGGCTATCATATTTTTTATTTTTTAATACACTTATGATAATATCATTATTTTAAATTCATTAGCGTATTATGGCTTACGATCTGCGGTATCTCGATCCTCGAGATAGTAGTATTCTTATATTGCAGGAGCACCATCGATCACAGACTATTTTAGATGACAGCGTAAGTATTCCAATCCTATTTACTATTTAAATTTTTTTTTGAAAAGTCATATATATTATCTAATTATTATATTTTATTGCAGGAGTCCAGATACCTTTGTCTATGACGATCCGATGCAGACTTCTGGAGGACAGAGGACATCCCACATAGAGTGCTGGATTATTTACGATATCATAGATTTTATGGAGTATATCGAATTGGACGTATACAAATAGACGTTGGTCTTATTACTGCTTTGCTTGAGAGATGGCGTTCAGAGACACACACATTTCACCTTCCATTTGGTGAGGCGACCATCACTTTACAGGATGTCAACATCCTTACTGGACTACCAGTTGATGGTGATCCAGTTATCGGAGTTGATCCCACGCTTACCATTCCAAAGTGGTATGCTTTGTGCTTGCGATTGCTAGGGTTTGAGCCCGACGCATATTTTTTCGATCATTCATGACTCAGGATTGAGTGTTTGGATGATCGTTATCGACATTTTCATATTGCGGATGATGCACCAGAGGAGATGGTGCAACAGTATGTTAGGGGTCAGATGCTGCGGTTGTTAGGTGGTGTCCTGTTACCCGATACTTCATCGAATAAGAGAAGTTGATGTTTTTGCCATTATTAGAGGATTTAGACTTCACTCGTAGACTCAGTTGGGGCAGTGCAGTACTAGCTTGCCTATATAGAGCTATGTGTCGGGGTTCTTATGCTGATCAGAGTGAGATTGATGGTTATTTTGTATTATTACAGATATGTGAATTATAAATTTTTATTTTTAATATTCAATTATATTTTACATTGGATATATCATGTATGATTTTTTTGAAATTTGCAGATTTGGATATGGAAGCGTATACCGACTATCAGTCCATTACGATGACAGTTGCTCAAGATGCCATCAGAGCAGGATGATCCTGATGTTCCATTCAAACTAGACGGACCATTAGGATATAGGTATAAAAATATTATTTTTTTATTTGAAACTTACTGTTTTAAATTCGATAAAATTTATTTAACATGGGTAGATTGTGAAATAGATGGAACGTTGCATTCAACGTTCATCACGTATCGACGAGAGTGGCACGGGTTTATAGGTTCCAGTTGGATACATTAGTTGATACATATAGACAGATAAATTTTAAATTTTTTACAAATATCATTTTACAGTTTTCATAATCTATTAAAATTTTAGCTTACTAATTTTTTTTATTTTAACTCTATTAGTTTTTGTATGAGCCATATACAGATGAGATATTGGCTATATTGCCGTAGATGTGTACAGTTAGACATGACATATGGACTGCTAGGGTGCCACTTATTTATTTTGATGTGGTAGAGTGGCATCTTTTCGATCGTGTCTTGCGGCAGTTTGGTCAAATTCTGGACATCCCAAAGCAGTTTGATACCAGCTAGGGACTTCATCGTATTGATCGATGAGAGAGAGCTCGTATTGACTGGCGTATCAGACATACAGAGTACATCGATATTTGGGATGCACGTCGAGATCACATTGTTCATGGTGATCCCATTTTGAGAGGTCATTCATATATCGATGACTACATGGCTTGATTTTTTAGCATTACAGTGCGAGTCATTGGACAGCCTCGGTATGTAGTTTCTGGATATGAGGACGAGAGTTCTGCTGTGCGTCTTTTGGTAAGACTACGAAAATTAGTTTATATTGTTTGTGTTATATTTTTGTTTTATATTTTACAGTATATTAACTGTTTTATTTTTATTTTGTAGACTGATTCTATGTCGGGTCTTGTATTGGACGCTCGTCGTGCTTTATCTACGACTGATGAGGATGAATGGATTCGGATACTGCGTGAGATAGAGAGAACAAGTTTCAGAATATTGGTAGCGATAGGTGTTGATCCATATAGTTATACACCTTGATATGGAGCAGCTGATGCGTTAGATATGAGATATACGCCATCACCATATATTCCACATATGCCATCACCGCATATTCCACAGATGTCATCACTAGATGCTGCACAAATGCCACTGCCTTTTGATCCACAGATGGTAGCACATTTTTCTTCCTACATCCTTCAGATGACATCATCGGGTACCAGTTGGTCACATGAGTATGATACTTTCTTTTCAGGCCCATCCGTGTATCCAGATGAGAAGGTTGAGCGGGTCGCTCAGTCCGTAGATGATCCGACAACATCAGTTATTCCTGAGCAGCATGACCAGCAGACCTCCTCTATTGATATAGGGGAGAAGCCATCATAGCAGGAGCAGGAGCAGCCGGCGAGGACCTTCCTGAGAAGGTCCAAGCGACCACGGGCACCACGACGTCCTTGTGGGACTTAGTCTTTTTTATATTTATACTTAGTATTTTTGTAATATTTATTGTGTCTAAGAATATTAGGAGAGAAAAAGTTATACTAAAAGGGCTATAGAAATTATAACGTAAATAATAATAATATATCGGATAATTTAATTATGAGATGAAGCAGACCGCACTGGTACATCTCGATCTAGTACTAGCACGAACAGCTACGTACGGTGCGGTATGAAAAAAAATAAATTAATTTTAAATAAAAAAAATAATTTGAAATGTTGTTTCTTATTTGAATTAAAATTAAAATTTTTATTTTTTTTAAATTTAAACTTATAATTTTTATTTTTTTTCTCATTTTTCTTTTTTTATGATATTTTTTATTTTTTTTAATTTCTTAAAATTTTTTTGGGATATTTTTTTAAAAAATTAATTTTAAATGGGGAAAATAATTTGAATTTATATTTTTTATTTGAATTAATATTTGAATTTTTATTTTTTAAAATTTAAAATTATAATTTTTTGCTTTTTTATGGCACTTTTTATTTTTTTATTTTTTTATTTTTTTGACATATTTTTTTAATTTTAAATGAGAAAAGTAATTTGAAATGATGTTCTTTATTTGAATTAAAATTAGATTTTTTTAATTTAAAATTATAACTTATATTTTTTCTCATTTCTTTCTCATTTTTTCTTTTTTTATGGTATGTTTTATTTTTTAAATTTTTTATGATTTCCTTTGGGATATTTTTTTAAAAAAATTAATTTTAAATAAAGAAAATAATTTGAAATTATCTTTTTTATTTGAATTAAAATTAAAATTTTTATTTTTTCAAATTTTAAATTATAATTTTTATTTTTTTTCTCATTTTTTACTTCTTTGTTTGGAATATTTTTTTAAAAAAATAATTTGAAATGGAAAAAGTAATTTAAAATGATATTTTTTTATTTTAATTAAAATTAAAAATTTTATTTCTTTTAAATTTAAAATTATAATTTTTATTTTTTCTTATTTTTTTAAATTTTTGGCTTCTTTTTGGCACCTTTTTTTTTTATTTTTTTATTTTTTTGATATATTTTTTTAATTTTAAATGAGAAAAGTAATTTGAAATGGTATTTTTTAATATAATTAAAATTAAAAATTTTATTTTTTTAATTAAAAATTATAATTTTAAATTTTTTCCTTTTTTTAAATATTTAGCTTTTTTATGGCTCTTTTTTTAATTTTTATTTTTTTTATATATTTTTTAAAAAAAATTAATTTGAAATGGAGAAAGTAATTTGAAATGATGGTTTTTATTTGAATTAAAATTAAAATTTTTATTTTTTTAAATTTTAAATTATAATTTTTATTTTTTTCTCATTTCTTACTCATTTTTTTATTTATTATATTTTTTATTTTTTTTATTTTTTAAGATTTCTTTTTGAGATATTTTTTAAAAAATTAATTTTAAATGGACAAAATAATTTAAATTTATCTTTTTTATTTGAATTAAAATTAGAATTTTTATTCTTTAAAATTCATTCAAAATTAAAATTTTTATTTTTTTCTTCTTTTATGATATTTTTTTTAAAAAAACTATTTGAAAAGGAGATTGTAATTTGAAATGATGATTTTTATTTTAATTAAAATTAAAAATTTTATTTTTTTAAAATTTAAAATTATAATTTTTATTTTTTTTAATTTTTTTATGGTATTTTTATTTTTTTTACAACAATTTTTTTTACATATTTTTTTAAAAAGATAATTTGAAATGGGGATACTAATTTGAAATGATAATTTTTATTTTTATCAAAATTATAATTTTTATTTTTTTATAAAATTAAAATTAAAATTTTTATTTTTTTGTTATTTTTTTTGGGGGGGAGAAATTAAAATCGCCAAATAATATGGTGTTTTTTAAAAAAAAAATTTTTTTTTGGGCGTTGCCTACGTGAAAAATGGGGAGTGATGTGATGATGATAAAATGTCATTTTGAATGTCATTTTATCATTTTTACATCAATTCAGTAAATAAATTAAAATTTAAATTATTTATATAAATATATTTTTTTTTTAACATTACTTAGGAAAAGCACTCTTTCGGCCCTTCTTACTTGAATCAGTGTGACAGCTTTTACACCCACCTCTGACGTGCCTCCTCTTTTTCGAGGGTGACAGCTTCCGCAATGCCTCCTGATTTCATAGGATTATGAAACAGCCCTTAATCCTGTGATCTTCTGTAGGGAAAAAGGTGAAGATTAGCACCTGGTAATTACTCTAACCAAAAAATAAATGGAGCCATGTGAGCTAGCAATAATGAAAGGGTTCGGGTTGTATTTTTGGCACATCATCTTTTCTTTTTTAGCCATTTATAATGTTGGATTGTGCAATAGCTGCTACACGATTTGTGCAGATCAATGAAAGAGCGTTTGGAGTGCTTTGAGAGTTGAATGAGTATGATCCCATGGTTGATATCGTGAGAAAGGATCAATAATTTTTGCATGAACGATACAACCCGCCCCTAAACAAGATGGCAGAAATCAGGAGTCACGGTGTGACTGTCGTAATGATACGTATCTATTTGAATAATGTTATCCAAAAATGACAGTATAATTATCCAAATAAGACAAGAACCAAGCCATCCGGCTTTTCCATCTTCCTTGTAGCGCCCATGATGTGTGGTCCACCTGAACGACTTCCAAGGTGACGTTGCTATAAATCCGTATCAGACAAGACCGGGTGACTTTAGTTCTCAATTTCACCACTTGCATGACTTTAGTATTTTCCCCATGCATTTAATATATTTTCCCTCCTTAACAACACACGTTACCATATATTTAATTCCGTTTCCTTGTCCTGAGTACCAAATTATCTATAGTGGAGTGGACTTCAGATCGGCTCCAACCAATAATTTCTCCTCGTAATGGGTCTCATGTTTTATTTCTTTGGCATTCTTTAATTTCTCTACCTCCAAAATAGAATTTTCTCGAATGCAGCAGAGATGCCTAATATGGAGTTGGAAGCGTTTACGGCTTTCATTCCTGGGACAACATGTTCTCTTCTTAGTTCTGGTCATATGTGCTGGACACGTCAGTTTAGAAGGCCGACATCTTGAGTTTATCCAGCTAGCTGAGAGGCATTCCGTGTTCTGGATACATTCATTTAGCGGTCAGAGAGACTACTGTATCCTCCCTTGATCTCTTAGCTATGGTGTGTGGCCGGTGTGTGAGTAAACACTAATACTTATAGTCCTTGCATAGTTTCCTCACTTAAAATTTCAGTATCCTCCTTAGATTAAAAAACTAAATCAATTCAAATCCAATCACAAACATCATGATCAGCTCATAATTAGCTCAAACGAATCCATACTGTCTCTTAAAACTCATTTAGTTTACAAAAAAAAAAAATTCTTCTCTTAAATATTATTTTTGAGAAGCTAAGTTATGAGAATATGATGTGTGAGAAAGTGATTTTTGTATATTTGATTGACCATAGAAAAGTGACTTATTATAGAATGATACAGATTTAGTTGAACATCTATTTTTTTAGAAAAACTATATAAAATATTTATTATACCTTTAATATAAAAAAAAAATTTATCCTATTATACATATTATCATTGTTTGCAAATAAAAATTTATGATAGTTAAGGATATTTTTGATCAAAAATCGTAGTTGAGGAACCTTTGATGAAGATGAAAGAATAATGCCCTACAAGCCAATCGCATATGGGATGCAATCGGATATTTTCTGTAATTTATCTTTCAAACTCATGTAATTGACATTAATATTTAATAAAATAGATATTTTCGATTCATTATATGCTGCATCTTTGTTTTTAAGATTATAATAAATCATGTAGGTCTGGGCAATGGTTTTAGGGTCGTGATAAGATCACGCCAGTGAGATCTAAATCCTTAATAGCCATGATCTAAAATATTCTCAATCATTGATTCATTGAGTCAGGGATCAATGAAATCGGTAAGACTGACATGTCCTATATATGCTCAGTGATAAAGGTGGTTGATCTTATAACCACTTATGTGGTGATACTAATACAAGGGTATGGGTGCTCATTAGAGAATGAGTTCACTGAATAAACCTACGAAAGAATATCTGATGGAGTCTTATTTACATATCAGCTGATAGTTCTCTAGTGGGAGTTGTGTAAGTGATCTTTTGATCTGAGATCGTCATGGTACCTTATGTACATGAATCCATATTTTGGTTCACTTCCTAACTTGATTCTCTGATCTTTGTATGAGGTGTTCTGGATATGGTGAAGTATGCATGGAGATTGTGAGTGTCAATAAGAGATTATTCATTCCTAATTAGAGGAGTGAACATTCTATGTGATCTCATAGGTCAGTGATTCTGAAAGTCTTTGGCCAAAGCAGGATGATAATTAGAAAGAGATTTCTAATGTATCATCAATTGAATCATCGCATTCTGATCGAGATACATTTAGATAAGCAATTGGGTTTGACATAATTTCATGCCCACAGCTCATCTAGGATATTGTTTGACTGAAGGATTGAATTACACGATAACTTGCCACTTAAGGATATTTTGATAATTTTTTATCAAAATTCTAAATCTTTCGGATAGTCATGATACATTGCTAGATGTTAATCTTGATTTATGAACTCGTCAGAATTAAAAGGATTTAATTTAAGAATTAATTAGGAAGAGTCCTCGTTGATTGGGACTCTTGAGCTAACCTAATCTGATTGGATAAGAGTTACGTCAAGAGTCTGTCTATTGCTAGCTAGTTTGAAACCCAATGGATCACACACTTTGAGATTTGATCTTGATCTGATTTAATTAGGATTTAAAGTAAATCCTAAGAGTTAATTTGATATGCTAGTATATTGTATTAACCCAAGTTCCTAAATTGATTCAGATTCAAAGCATTTGAGCTGAACTAGACCAGTTGCCTTTGATCTAATGGGATTGGATCCAATTTAATTTGGTTCTTATCCAACTTGGAAGTGTTTCAAGTATGGAAGGAGTCCTCTGCATCCACCAAGTCTCACATCAAAATATTAATACCGCCCCCTCTTAATTTGCATTGGAATGTGAAGAGTCCTTCTTAATGAACACTCTTATCTTATATCTTTGTTTCTCATCCAGAACCTTAACTATTACATGTTGATTTTAATGTGAAAATTTATGGGGCGTAGAAGAGGAGGAGTCTATTATATGTGATATTGATTTATTGATAACATGCCTTGAAGAGCATATATATGGGTGAAATGCAAATAGAGCTTCTACTTTTAGTACACACTAGTTTTCACATTGCAAAGGAAACCTAAAACAAAAGCATAGAGCTTCTTTACTTTATCTTCTTTGAAGCTATTCTTGGAAGCAAGTCCGATGTTTTCCTTTAAGGACCCAAGCAAAAGTAGGATATTGATTGATTTATAACCAAAGCTATATATTTTAGTAATTTGAATGGAATTCTCTATTATGATATAACTTTTGCACTGCAAAGTATCGTATTATTATGGATAGCCACCATATCATCCATCTTGTAGATGAATAGCTCTCTTTCATCTACGCACGTACCATATATCACACTTAAAAGTGTCTAGACATGTTCTCGAGATAAATGAGGGACAACTATCTCTAAAATAGATGATATGGTGGCAATCCATGATGGTATATGACCGTGCATCGTAGAACATTCGAAGTCTCAACAATTAGAACTTTTACCCATGTTTGGTTTTTTATTTAGATAACTATATGACAAATTTTTCATATTTTTTATATGTTCTTTTTTCCTCATTCAGGCTTCTTCTCGCACCATCTATAGCATGCGTGTTCCTGGCATGTGCATCATCTGTACCTAGTTTATTCCCTTCCCTCATAAGTATTAGGTGAAAGTTTAATAGTAATAGATGAGCATTGCCAACTAGGTGAGGTAGTACTTATGACCGAGTCCACATAGGCCATGAAAAAGATCTTCATAAGCACTAATGTTGGTAGGATAGATAGGATTGGTCTTATTCTAGAAGATAAAAGAAAATATCTACTTGGACAGTCTCTATCAACCACATGATAGTTATTGAGTGCGGGCTATCAATCACATGTGTTCGATTCCCACCCTTATTTTGATTTTTGGATAATGTTTCTCTCCATTCTAATCCTAAAAAAAGGAAAAATCCCTCGACTCTTACGCACAAGAAAATAAAGATAAGGAACAACGGATCAAGATGTCAAATTGTAAATAGTCATGAGGATAATTTTCCCTTTCTCTTCCATCCACCGCACTTTCCCCCTCCATCCCTACGGCTATGAACCAAACTATCCTTATTTATGTGGTGGATGGAGTCGGTTTCCGGAGAACACTTTTATTATGGCGGGTGACGTAGCAGAGGATCCGAGCGGTTTTCCCCCTTCTTTCTGACCTCTTAAATTGAATCAGTAATAAAGGCCGGGTGTCTTTTTTGCTTCCCTTATCATCAAGAAGAGAGAGAGAGAGAGAGAGAGAGAGAGAGATGGCCCAAGTAACCTCGCAGAGTCTGGGTCACTCCCACCCGGTGGCAAACGTCCAAGCTTTTGCAGCTGCCATCGATGGGCACAAGGATATCCCTCCGAGGTACATCAGGCCTGAAGCTGAGTCCGATCCAATTGTTCGTGATGGTGACTGCCAGCTTCCAGTAATCGATCTCAAAAGACTGCTCGATCCCGGATTTTCTGAAGAAGAGTCTGCTAAGCTGGACCGTGCTTGCGAGGAGTGGGGTTTCTTCCAGGTAATGGCTTTTTATTACCAAGGCCATGAATTTACTCCGAATAGTTGGCTATCGATTACTGAAATATATAGTCGTTAGTATGTGGATCTTCTCTTTTTACAAGCCTACTTCATTGTACAAGGTATAAAAACGCTTGATATATAGATCATGTTCAAGGACACCAGTCATGTAAACTTGAACAAAGCCTGGACAGGGGCTTGGCAGGGCTTTTTTTCTTCTTCCCCTCTTTTTTTTTTCTTTTTTTTTTTTTTTCTTTTTTTTTTTTGAGGGGGGAAAAAATGGCCCTGCCAAGCCTTGTTTAGGCTTTGTCACGTAGAAAAGAAAACAAACATATAACTTCTCCAATCCTACTTATGGTTGGGTAATATAATTTCAAATGTTCAAGCTTTAGCTGAGGATAGGACGTTGTAGGCAGAAATAGAAGGTTGCAGTTGTGAAGTTGCACATGATTGCTGTCATTTTTCAGAAACTTGAGAGATGTTTTGCAAATGCTTAATGGAATTAATTCTAATTAGTGATGCTCCCACCTTATTCTCTGTACGTATGTAGATATAGGGAGAAAAAACAAAAAGAGAGTGGTTGCAGAGTCCATACCTACATGACTTAAAATCTTTCTTCCTAGTATTTCATATCCATGCAACAAATATTTTTTTTTCTGATTTTCCAACTTTTTTTTTTATGAAACAGATTTTCCAATTTGTTAACTTTTTTTTTATGGTTGAAGGAGGCTGGAAAAGCAGCCTGTCCTTTATTGATGACAGTAATATATACAATAGAGGTTACAAAGAACCTATAAAGATATTTACATCATATCTTAAAAGTCAATTCCTCTAAGAAGACTCCTCATCTACTCAAATATTCAGATAACTTTATAAATCCATCCAAAATCCTTGAGAATTTTGTGATCATTTTGAAATTATAGAGGATGGACCAAAAAGTGAAAAGATGTAATATTTTTTCAGCAACTGCAACGATGGAGACACTCTTGTTCAGAAACATCCGAGAATTTCTTTTTCTCCAACTTACTAGTAGAAATTATTTATATTCTTTTTTTTTTTTTCAGAGAGAGTGGAACTTGTTTATATCATTTCAAATGACAACGCTCTTTAAAATAGGCCTGCGACTCTTAGGGTTCCATTTACATCAGCAAAAAAAATAAAAGCCTACATCTTGCCTTCCTATCGACATAACTCATTGATTACTAATTTTATATGTCTCAACTTTTGAAAACAATTAAGCTGGAGGTAAAGATTTAAATATAAAAAGTTTATAGAAAGTAATTCGTTAAAAGTTAAAAAAAATGAGTATCAGAAACTAAAAAAAATAAATAAAGAAAACAAAATTATAAAATACTTATATATTTATTTATTTAGGTGAAAAAGTTGGCCAACATGAGAAATAATAAAGCAAACTGAGTAGCGATAGTATATAGTATCATTAACTTGTATTTTTATTAGAATTTCTTTACTTAAGCATGAATAATTTGTATATATGCATAACTCAATTAATTAATTATTTTAAAAATAACTAATTTTTAAAATAAGAGAATTATAGTAAGACATCTCAGCATTTTTTCGAAGGCGGGATATTTGACCCTCTGCAGGCCATTTAGTGTCAAGACCCTTATACATGGGATGCCCTCCTATCTCAGCATAACCTTTTAGGAGGTTCATGCCTTCACATCATCATAATAATATCTCTTCAGTTTTTTTCAAATTATTTAGAGTTGGCTGTTCAGATCACTATTAATTAGGAATTCCTACTAGGGATTCGTTGTTATCTATATGCACCTAAGCATAGGTGCCTTCGCCGGGTTTAAAATCCCAGATCCAAGTTGACCCAGATTTCAAGCCTAGCCTAGCAAGTGTTGTGCTTCTAATTGTAAAGCCTGATTAGACTTTAGGGCCACAAATGTAGGCCCAATGTGGCTTCTCTTTGCACGTCAATAGAAAAGGTGGGTGGCAATTGACATTAGAAAATTTCTGTGGTTGTAATGAGAACTTGTGATTGAATATTATATTCTTTTTTTAAAATAAAAAAATATTATATTCATTCGGGTTAAGGAATCTAACTCTAGTCTACAATAGAAATACAAGGGCCCTGAAAAGAAAATCTGGGCCCATGTTTTGTTTCCCATCTCTTGGGTTTGCAACTGAGGACAATTACACGCGACAGAAGAAAGACAGTGAACTAGTGTGATGGTGGTTGGATTGTTTTTTATTCTCTTAAAAAAGAGTTAAGTATTCTTTGGACTTGTCCGGAGCTGGCCCCTCGATCTTTTAGAAATATTTTATTTTCTGACTCTTCTGAATATATTCAAACAAAAATTATATAAATGCTTCATTTTTAGCACAAAAGAAAGTTAAATAAATAATAAATCAATTTTGTTGACAAATGAGAAAAGATTGGTGCTAGAGTTATTATGCATTAACTGAAGCATATAAGATATTTGCTCATTTGATTTGCGTCCAGAAATAGAGAATAATACTCCTTTTCTTACGAAGGAGGGGACAAATTGACTTCTAATTGATGGTTGATAAACAAATATAACAAAACTTATGACTGCATTAATGCTGAGAACTGAAGGAAGATGGGGTATCCTTGTCCAATTTCTACTGAAGTAAAATTTAAATTGATCTCATCATAAGATAGTGTGAGGACTCATGTAGGTATGTATTTAGTCCTAAATCAATTATTCAGTGAGAAGATTTTAGATGCTTATATAAAATACTTTATGGCTAACATTTTTAGATGAGATCATAGGTTCTTATAAATGGTATTAGAGCTAACTCTAGCTATAGCCTATGTAAACTAAAAGGTACTACAGCATAGGTTCATTAGGGTAGACGATGGATGTTTGTAAATGGATGCATATTGATTTGGACCCTTAGATGTAAGGGCTTAAATAGGAGTATATGACGACCGGTGCAGGCATCTATTTAGTCCTATATCGATTATTTACTAGAAAGATATTGAATACTTATATAGGATAAAGAAATCCAAATAATACCATCTGGCTAGTTTTTTTTGGATGAGATCCTGTGTTGTTAGAGGTAGTTTTTTTATGATTATTTTAAGAGCGAGGATGGAAGAAAATTTGATTAAAATTGGGTGATAGCAAGATTCGGATTCAAGTAATTAATACCAATCTCCAAAGACTTGATCTACTATATTAGTTGGCATTCTAAAAAATATTGTAGCATTTCAGATGCGAAGTTGAGCATAGCGTTTCCGGTGGTGCTAATTAGATAAGCCATGCCACTTCATTTGGACCTTCTTTAATTCCCTAGGCCCTACTAGCATTCTAAACCATGTTTCTACATGATCTCACTTGATAGAGGTCCATTATGTTTTGTTTTCTTTTGTGCCGATCATTAACTTTGAGCAAGACGGGACTCTGGATCTACCTGCTAATTTAATTGAATCAACTATTTGAGTAATGATATGTAACTTTCACGTATGAAAAGAGATTGCTAGATATTGTTTAGATGGATGCAATGAAAATAATGATAAAAAAATGGTTAATGTAGAACCAAATGTTTGCTTGAAAGAAGCTACTATCCGGCATAGATTCTGAATTATTATGTATTAACTGGACTTTGGAATGACATTGTGGCCCAATGAGTTACACACGGACACTTGTTTCAGTTTTACTGACACAAGCAAAACATTACCAATATTTTCAGTAATAATCAGAATTGGACAGTTCTATTGGACTTTCAGATCTTTTAATGCAATAGATTTTCTCTTTTTCCATTTGTAGTTGGTTTAGATTGGATCATTCTTACCCCAAGATTAACAATACAATCATAATAATATTGCTGCAGCTAATAAATCATGGAGTTCCTGATGAAGTGATCAAGCGAATGAAGGAGGAATGAAGGAGGACATCATGGAATTCTTCAAGCTCCCACTGGAAGAAAAGAAGGCATTTGCTCAGCTACCAAACAACCTCGAAGGCTATGGCCAAGCTTTTGTGGTCTCAGAGGACCAAAAGTTGGATTGGGCAGATATGGTTTACCTCATTTCCCGACCACTCCATTCAAGGAACATGAGATTCTGGCCGACTAACCCTCCCACATTCAGGTTCACAAAATTTTTGTGCAGAAGTTTTTTGTTTGAGGTTAAGTGGCCTAAATATGAATCCATTCCAGTTTGTCAACTAAGTGAAAATATGCATAAGTTGAATCTTATACTCTACATTAAGCTTTCATTAGACTACATAAATTGAATATGCTATGGCCTTAATATGCATGTTGGTCAAGCATCAAGCTTTCACTAGACTACACAAATTGAATCTTATACTCCACATTTCAATTTTAATAGGGACTTTTAAAGCTTTTGATGCCCGAGGTTTTCAATGGTTGTTAGGATGCTTTTGGGACTCCCATTTTCCTCTCATGCAAGATCTTGGTAACAAAGAAGCTTCGGTTCTTTGACCAGGATTTAATATTGAAATGAATACCATATATGAAAGAAAAAGGTACTGATGCAAATTTCTCTTCTTATAATTCACAATGGTATTTAATGATCCAATATTTAGGAGGTGCATCGCCAATTCATTCATTCTATTAGTTTGGATCTCATCCTTTGATAGAATTTAGTGAAATAAGAGAAGCATAGTTAGACTTTCTAAAAAATTCCCACCTCACAGTTCTGAATAGAGTCTCAAGATGGTTTGCATTGAACAGACTTGCACATAATTATTTAAGCATGATTACTGTAGACCTTTGTCCTCCAAACTTTCCTTGATAACAAGAACAGTTCTACTCTAATTAATTAGTATTTTCTTGAGAAAATAGTGTAATTAATTAGCACTGTTTGTTATACACGTAGAATGCATGAGGAACCTTCGATACTATCAATTAATGCATTTGTCACTTGAGAAATATGATGGTATAGGAATTCTCAATTCCTCCATCTTTCTTCTTTAAAAAAAAAGCCCTAAAAGCTGAACCCCTTTCATAGGTCTCCTGACATTAGGAACTTCTATATATTCTCTTTAATTGGTAACAATTTAGTTCCCATTGCTCTATCATATCCTAGTATCATCGATATGGATTATATTTACTGTCTCTTGCTTTGTGTTTTTGGACAATTTCAGGGCTACCCTGGATAACTACTCGTTGGAGCTGAAGCAAGTGGCAGGATGTCTCTTTAAGTTTCTGGCTAAGAATCTGGGGATTGAACCCGGGATAATCTCCAATATTTCCAAGGACCAACCACAAGGAGTGAGGATTAATTACTATCCACCATGCCCGAAAGCCGACAAGGTGTTGGGCATCTCATCTCACACAGATGCCACCGGCTTGACGTTGCTCCTTCAAGTAAGTGATGTTCAAGGATTACAGATAAAGAAGGATGGCAAATGATTTCCTGTGGACCCACTCCCTGGTGCTTTTGTTGTTAACATTGGTGATATCCTTGAGGTAACTAACTACAAAGCTTATTTTTATCCAATTTAGTTTGTGTTGAGCTGGTAAATATATTGGTGTTCAATTGTTTTAGTTTGATGAATTTGTCATAAGTGCACAACGTACAGCAACTACTTTCAAGATTTCAGATTCTGAAAATCTACAGTATCTTTATCACCAGACCTACAATATATTCATTGCATGAAACTAACTTATGGCTTTGTAGGATTCCATGAACTAATAAGTTTGGCACAACAAACAGGTTCTATTGGTTCCACAAAAAAAGATTAAGCAATTTGATTGAGATATGGAGAGGGCAGAGTTTATTTCATATGACTGACAACCAATTTTTCTATGAAACAGATACTGAGTAATGGAAAATATAAAAGCGCTGAGCATAGGGCCACTATAAACACAGAGAAAGAACGCCTCTCAATCGCTGCATTCCATGGTCCAGACCATGACTCCATGGTTGGCCCTCTTCCAGAACTCCTGAAAGGTGGCAAAGAGCATTATAAGACGATGAGCTACGGAGACTACATGAAGACTTTCTTCTCTGCAAAACTTGAGGGCAGGAGTTTATTGGAGAGCATGAAGTTGAACGATTAGAAGACTGGTCCTAAGCGTGAAAAATGTTTTATTTGCCTGTTTTCTATGAAATTTTCAACTGGAGGATATGTGTTGGCTCAGTAGGACTGCTCCTTTGTTGCCTTGTGAAACTATATAAATAATCCACGATGCCATTCATAAAGATCATCCTTTTTAATGGTAAGAACTATGTGTAGTCTTCCATTGATTGAGTTTTTATTTTTGTAAAGTTCCATTGATTGAGTTTGGTTGGAAACAGCTACACAAATTAGGAGAGTAGATGATTTACCAACTGGCCTAAAGATAAATTGCTGCCTGAAAACATAAAGCCAAAAATTTTGGACCAAAGAAACTGAAAGCAATATTCTTTTGGGAAGGGCACTCTATAGAGCAGACACATTTGAAAAGAAAGAACCAGAAGAAAATAATTCTGAACAGAGGTAGACATACCATGTGGAATTGTAAGTGCACCTTAAACTAATAGAACAACTCCTAAGCTTTGGACTTTGGTGGCTGATTCTACTCCACTCCACTTGTCTGTTCCTAATCTCACTATTATCCAAGATCAGGTCATAGGATCCCGATCTAGTTTTAGATCATCACTTGGAATCCTTAGCAAGACAACTCTGAGACTATAATGGTCTAGCGGCACGAGGTCTTATTTTATTATTTGTTCTGCAACACCAGGCGCATAATTATTCCAGAAGGTTAGCATTTGATCATTTTCTGCAAGTTGGACTCTGACGAAAATAGACTTGGCAAGTCAATTTTCTGCATGCAACTTCATTTGATCATTTTGGTAGAAATCTTGATGAATCTAAACACCCTAACACCACCTGCTCCATGCTCTCGAATCCACTGTATATTGATTGTGAGTCTCCTTGCCATAATTTATTGAGATTTTCACATTGCACTGCCTCTGGAACGATTCTCCAGAGCTTTAAACAGGTGAGATATCTCTTCAACTACTCCATCTCCTTGCCATTATTGAAGTTCCAAGTGCGTATCTTAGGGGACCATAAAGGAAGTACCTCCTTGAAGCATCCATTTCCATATATACCAAACTATTTCCACGTGGAGTACAAAATACCAATATAATGGATGAAATCTGATAGCTCCCATGATTTATTGCATCATTAGCAACTGTAATCTCTCATTCTATTCTCACTTGCGTACATAGCTGTTGTTTTTCAAGGATTGTTGAGGCACATTCATATCAACAACCTTCAATAGAGTGCAGCATAGAGGACGAGGCCAGCAAACAAATGGGCAGTCAAACTGTGAACCGGTGGAAACTGGATGATGGATGGTATCCAATGTATCATCAGTGCCACATTGTTTAAAACATGAGCTGCTACTCATCATTGAGGTCCCTATGGTCCTGGTATGATGGCTTCCCTTGTCGCCATTTGGCTTGGTATGTGTAGTATATATTACTCTGAGAGAAATCAAGCTTTAAACGAGTAAATTATTTATATGATCATTTCTCTGACATACCGATTCATGGTCTGATAGAGAATATTTGCATGTAATGGCTTATCATGATTTAGAAGATTGAGTTTATACCGCTTGAAAGACATCTTTGTGTGCTCTTATCTTTTTTTTTTTTAATTATTATTATTATTATTATTATTATTATTATTATTATTATTATTATTATTATTATTATTATTATTTATTTTGGTGAGAGTTAATGAGTTGCTCTATAGAAAAAAAAAAAATCATTTCTTGAGAACAACGGTGGGAGACTTATCGTATTCTCAATGAAACGTTTGAGAGCAGGGCTCATCCTTTTCTGAAAGATCAAATAAAATAATTACGTGCATCACTCTCTTTTTCTAATGATATGATCACTCACATTTCAGAGATCCAATAAAGAGAAGAATGCTCTCATACTCTTCCTCTGTCAGTACAATAGTTGAAGTTGCCTCTATAGCCCCTAAAGAGTCTCCAACAATCTCTTTTCATACCCTCCTTGCAGTGAGAAATGACTATTGACTAATGTGTTCACAAGTTGAAGTTATTCACTTCCACTGTTTTTTAATTTCTTAAACTAGTGAATGATGTACGCAGTCTTTGACATGCCTTGGTGAGGTCCATTATTTTTCTGCCCATGGGGTTGGTTTAGGATAGTATATGTTGACATGGCATGAACTGTTCCAATAAGAAAACTACCAAACTTTTCCTTTTGTTTCCTTTTACTATATACATGAAATTAAATTAGATTAATCTATCATTGGACGTCCGATGGAAAAGGTGAATGTCTCCATATATTTTTGAAAATTTGTTATTACTAAAACAGAGGGCGGCTACCTTTATCATTGACCTTAACCAGTCGTATATGTTTAAATCAAAGCACCAATGCATTCTGGTCACCCAAAACAGAACTCATTAGCTACTCTTCTCTCCTCTCGATGACCACCTGATGGTGACTGATAATTACACTCGCATTTTGCATGGTGCACTCTTTTATTTTTACCCTCCTGGCCTCTTTTGCGCAATATGGATGGAGATGGTCACATTGTGTGTACTCCTGTACAAAAGAAAAGTGTGATTAGGACAAGAAGTTTGCAGTCATCAAAGCTTTGCGTCATTATCTTGTGTATCTCATCCTAACCATTGAAATACTTATTGAAAGCATCATCCAAGGTCGCATGATTCAACCCCCTGCATCTATAGTGACTAACCAATATTCTTCTACTTCCGTATTATGTATATCAAATGTCCATGTCTTATATCGTTGAATATTTCTTATTTGATCTCCCAACATAATGTTGCCAGCATCAAAAAGCGTTGTAAAGATCTGTCCATTGTTCGATGTGTGCATTAAGAATAGAATTGGGGATGATAAATGGATAGTATTTTGATTTGACCGTTGATATAAAGAAAAATGCCTACAAGATCAGTTTCCAAATCTTTTCAGGATTTCTCACACTCCTAACACCACCGTGCACGAGTTTCTTCTATCCCCAGATCGACCAGGCAACTTCTATAACCCTCTTAATTCAGTAGTTGAAATGGAGTTCCACCAAATGCAAACTCTTCTAGCAACTATTTAGCCAACAATTGAGGAGGATGTGATACGTTGGAGATGAAGCGCTAATGGTATTTTCCTAGTTCGCGGTGCTTACAGCTTCTTCACCCACAGCGGCATTATTTCAAGATTCTCGATAAGCTTTTAGTCCTTACCAATACTTGTTAAAATTAAGATCCTCGTTTGGCTTGCATTCCACAATAGAGTACTCACTATCGATAACCTTCAAAAAAGAAACTTCCTGGCACCTCAACATTGCCCACTCTACTGTTCAACAGAAGAAAATGTTGATCACCTACTCATAGCATGCCAATACTCCTCCCAGATCTGGAAAGCGATTTCTTAAAGGCTCTCACTACCTCCACGGCAAAACATTCAGAAGTTCATGGGAGTATGTGTAGCGCCATCAGGATCCGATATCATATGGTACAGTAGAAAAAAAAATATAATAAAAAATATAATATAAATACATAGATCGGCCTCAATCCTATCTTTACAGGACGTGCAAGCTTCACTATGAGAGAATAAAATAAAATCAATATAAGAGGAACTCACCACTCAATCCTTGTACAAGAGTCTCTCAAGAAAAAACTCCAAAATCTTCACAAAAGCTCTCTGAAACCTTTGTTGAAGTTTTTTTATACCTCCAGGACGTCACCAGCTCTCCGACACAATAAACGGTTAGTCAATCGGAGTTATATAGACTCCAGAATCAAAAAAATACTGTTTCAGTAGGAAATAGAGTCCCAATAAAGCCTGAAATCACTCGTGACCATCTGATCGTGACTAGCTCGCACCAGAGCCGTCCGATCACGCAAAACAGCCCCACTGATCACCTGACCATGCTCGGATTTGCTCACAACCGTCCAATCATGACCGGCTGCGTTCTGCACCGTCCGATCATGCCAAAACACTCCTGAACCACACGTGGATCGCGACTTTGGTCCACACACCTCCTGTAGACCGCCAGCGCTCGCGGTCCACGATGGACCGCACGAGCGCTGGGCCGAGCCACATGCTCGTCCGCATCGGGCCCGCCCACGCCTGGGCCGTGCTGGGCCCACCCACGCATTGGGCCATGTGTGACTACGTGCTGGGCACGTCTCCACTGGGACGGGCGGTGTTCCACCGGTCCCCACCGACCCGCCGCCGGCCGCTGTCACCTCATGAATCGTGTCATCTTCTCTCACACATAACTTCTTCGTCCGGACTCGTTGGACTTCGTTTTTCATCCTGGACCTCGCTGTGGGCTCAATGTGGATCAAATCTTGAGGTATATTTCCTAACAATCTCTATTTCGACTCGATATTCGGCCTCCACCTATCTTTGAGAGCCTGTGATCCATCTCACCCCCACGCCTTGGGGCATGCCTGCTGTCTCATGGATGGGTAAACGTGGGAGTCAAGCCAAGCCGCTCATTTCCACCTCTGTCATGGACTGTGTCCACTCTGACCAAAAATTTGCTCGGAGAAGTCTCCTACGGCAATAGAAATCTCACCTTGCGACGTCGCCTCTCGTCCTTCTGAATCTCCCATCTAGTGTCCGATCCACCTCCACCTGAAGTTCCATCTCGCTCTGGGCTCCTCCTGGCTCCTGAAGCTAGGGATGACAAAATCAACCTGATCCAATGGGCATGCACCCTATCCAAACTCGGTCAAACCCGAAAAATAGGATTTGATCGGGTTTGGATTCGGGTTTGGGTAAATCCGAAAATTGTAGCACGAATATGGATAGGGTATGGGTAGTGTTGTTTTCTACCCAAATCCGAACCCGAATCCGAACCGAACCTACAGATATGGGTAATACCCGAACCTATATCCGAATATATATGTTTATAATTTTATTTTAGTAATTCTATTTTGGTTGATAATATGCATAAAATTATTTTGATTATTTATATGTTCTATGTTGAATTGTAATTTTATTTCTATGTTTGATTTCTATAAATCTGGACTTATAAATTATGTTTTATGTTGAATTGGTAATTTTGTTTTGATTGATAATATGCATAAAATTATTTTGATTATTTATTTTTTTTAGGTATAGGATAGGCATGGAGCGGATATGGGTTAGGTATGGAAAAATGGGTTACCAGTGAGTATCCCCGAACCCGTTAGGTATGGGGATGGGTATCTTTTCTTACCCGATCGGATATCGGATAGGATTTGGGTATAGGGTATTAAGTTCGAATTTGAGAATGGATAGTATAATATTCGACCTAAATCCTACCCATTACCATCCCTACCTGAAGCTCCACCTTGCACTGAGCTCTTTGTCAGATAGTAATGTCCTCTCGTCCTCTACTTCTCCTCTAAAATAATCTTATCGTCATGCAACACCTTCAAGATTTCTTCACCAACTACCGTCCTGTAGCCTCTCGAATCCAGTCTACTCAGTAAGATAAGATTCCGTCTGAAATTGGATATGTATCAGACCTCCCCCAATCTCCTCACTGCACCATCATGTGTTCTCCAGCTAACCATCCTGATGCCTCTGATTGTACAGCTCGATCCATCCGACAGATAAACAGTGCCCTCCTGCTCTTCAGAGAGTCAAACTGCTCCTCTCTGCAACATACATGATAGGTGCATGCAGAATCTAAAATTCACTACTAGAAAGAAGTAGATACCCTATCAGATATCTTCAAGGCATCACCTTCTAAGTCGTTACTGGCCATCGCTGTAGTAGCCCTCGTCCGATCCTTGAGTTAAGAGCAATCTCTGGCTAGATGCCTCAACTCGTCACACCGATAACATCTGATCTTGCTCAGGTCTCTCATCCTGAACTTGGATCGCCCTCGTCGTGATCTTCTGTCGCTCTATCTGCCGCCTCCTGCTCCTTTAAAAACCATCAAAGCTAAGCTGCAGCCACCTGCTCTTCCAAAAATCACCAAAGCTAAGCTGCCACCATCTGAGCTCGAAGTCGGATTCTTCCTCCTGAGAACTTCGTTCTGGAGAATCACTACGGTGACCTCGTCCATCTTAATGGTGCTCTTCCCCACTAGAAGACCAGTCACCAAAGACTCATACGAAGGGGAAGCGATGCTAGCAAGACCGGTGCTCTGATCTTCTCTTCAACTTTCTTGCCAATACTAAGGAGCACTACAAGAAAATAGAATTTTTATGACAAATTTATTTCTGATGAAAATATTTTCATCATCAATAAGGATATTTACAATAAAAATTATTTTTATAGCTAATAAAAAATTATTTACGATAAAAATTATTTTTCATCACAAATAGCTCCATATTTGCGATAAAAAAAACTCATCGTAAATACCCATTATTTATGACATAAATAATCATCATAAATAATAAAATATTTATTTTAATTTTATGTTTTCAAATATTTATGATAAAAATATTTTCATCATAAATAATGTCAGTATTTATAATGAAAATATATTTTTCGTTAGAAATAGATGTTATTTATGATGAAAATTTTTTATCACTAATATTTGAAAAAAATAAAAAATTTTAAAAATTTAAAATTATATATTATTTATGATAAAAATATTACATCATAAATAATGAGTATTAACGATGAAAACTAAACTTCGTTGCAAATAATAAATTATTTATGATGAAAAATATTCATCGCTAATATTTGAAATAAAATAAAAAATTTAAAAATTATAGATTATTTACGATGAAAAAGTTACGTTGCAAATACTAAAGTTTTGACGATGAAAAAGATTTTTCATCGTAAATACATAAATATTTACGATAAAAATTTTTAATCGCTAATAGGTGAAAAAAATAAAAAAATTTTAAAAATTTATAAACTACAAATTATTAGCGATGAAAATGTTACGTTGCAAATATTTGAGTATTTGCGATGAAAATCAGCTTTCTGTCACAAATAATCTACTATTTACGATGAATAATTTTCGTTGCTAATATTTAAAAAATAAAAAAAAATAAAAATTTAAAAATTATGGATTATTTATGATAAAAATATTACATCGTAAATAATCGGTATTTACGATGGAAAGTAGCTTTTCGTTACAAATACTAATTATTTACGATGAAAATTTTTCATCGCTAATAGATGAAAATATTAAAAAAATTTAAAACAATCAAAAAACTACATATTTTCATCGTAAATAATCAATTATTTGTGACAAAAATATTTTTATTGTCAATATTTCTAAGAAAATAAAAAATATAAAAAATATAAAAATTACAGATTATTTGTGACGAAAATATTACATCGTAAATAACTTAGTATTTGTGATGAAAATATATTTTTTATCGTAAATAGTCTATTATTTACGATAAAAAAAATCAAAAGTTGATCATTATTTACGTAGACTATTTACGATGAAAAAAATTAAAAATTTATCATTATTTACGATAATATTTTTTATCTCTAAGTATATCTGAATCTGTCTCATTAATTAATTTTGCATAGATTGTTAGTTCTATGGACTGACTAAAGATCACAAAGTACAAAGGCCTTGTATCTGTCCAAGAACGTAGAAAGGAGATGATACTGAATCTTTATATGTTAAAATATGATCCATAAAAAGATTATTCACATGGTACTTGATCTTTATAAAGAATAAAATTTTATCAACTTCCAGTTGTATAAAGAACAAAACTTTATCAACTGTTCAATGGATTAAATTGTGTCATATACTTCTCAACTGTATGCAGAAGGCCTTTGCTAGGTCCTTCAGTATTATTTTTTCAGAGTGCATTCATGGTCTTAATTGGTATATGATGACTGTTTATCGTAGATACTCTCGAACTAGCTGAACTCTTATAATTGCCATCCAGTTCAAGATTTATCCTAAGATTGACATACTCTTGAATAAGTATTATCCATTCTACTATGCTCCTTTTGCATCGGATCTCAAGGGTCTTAGCTGCTCACAGATTAAATTTGAATTCGGATGTTCATTCAAATCTTTCGATCAACTCATGGCAGTGTTGCCACTAAAAAAGTAAATTTAATTAGTTAAATTTTTTAATTATAAATTATATTTGATTGCTAGTTAATATCTGCAATATATTAGCAGGAAAACGATTCTCATCCGACAATACATGATTAAGTAATTTTTTACATATATAATTTTTTAATGTACATAATTTTTTTCAAAAAAAATTATAAATTAATTATTTATATAAATTTTTTATTAATATTTTATTTTTTATCATTAATATTTTTTTACTGTCATTAGTTGTTGTTAAATTTTTTGGATAAAAAATTTTCTTAGTGAGAAAAATTTAAAATTAATTTTTTATGAAATTATTATTGGAGAATTTTTTTTACAAAAATTATTTCTGATGAAAACTATATTTACATTGCTAATAAGATTATTAACGACTAAAATTTAGTTTTCATCATAAATAATTTTTTTTACAAAATTTTTTAAGATGGAAAAATTTTTTAGTGGAGAATTTTTTTTGGTAGAATTATTGATGATGAAATTTTAATTTTTATTGCTAATAAAATTATTGACGATGAATATTTTTTATCGCTAATAATTTTTTTATTTTTTGACCAAATTATTAGCGATAAAAATTATTTTTTCGTTGCTAAAAATCTAATTAATGATGCAAAGCTTTTCGTTGTAAATAAATTTTTTTTTATGGGAAAACTTTTTTAGCAAAAATATGAGGTATTTTTTTTTGTGAGAATTATTAGTGACAAAAATATTTTTTCATCGCTAATAACATAATTAACGACTAAAAGCTTTTTGTCACAAATAATTTTTTTTTGATGAAAAATTTTTTTGGTGGAAAATATTTTTTTTGGCGGGAACTACTAGCGATAAATTTTTTTTTATCGTTAATACACTTATTAGTGATGAAATTTTTTATTTCATCATAAATAATATTTTTTAAGTAATTATTTGCAATAAAAATTAATTATTAGCAATAAAATTTTTTGTCACTAGTAGTTTGCGTCCCATCAAGTCCGATCCCGAAACCCATTTTCTTCCCCTCCCCCCTGTTTCACGCGAAACCGGTTCCCCCACCCCCCTCCCCCTCTCTGCTCCCCCCCTCTCCCCGCCGATGCGTCTCACCGCCGCGTCCGCCATCGTCCGCGATCGCCTCCGTCTGCCGTTGCCATCCTTCATCGTCCGTCGTCGGTAAGGTTTTTTTCTTTTTTGGTGTTTTCTCGGGCCACCAGGGGGCCGGTGGGGATGGGGTCGGGCTGGGCCGACGGCGAGTATGATCGGCCCGATGGTAAGTTTTTTTTTACTATTTTTTTATTTTTTTTGTATTTTCTTGGGCCATCGGGGGGCCGGCGGGGATGGGGCCAAGGTGGGGTGGGCCGGTGGCGATTGTGACCGGCCCGATGGTAAGATTTTTTTTGTGTGTTTTCTCGGGCCATTGGGGGGCTGGCGGGGATGGGGTCGGACTGGCAGTGACTGTGACCAGGCCGGCAGTAATTTTTTTTTTTTTTTTGGTGGTATTTTCTTGGGCCATCGGGGGGCCGGTGGGGATGGGGCAGGGTCGAGCCAACGGGGATGGGGCCGTCCGGGCCGACGGGGATGGGGCCGGGCCGGTGGCGACTGTGACCGGTTGGGCGATAAGGCTTTATTTTTTTTTGGTATTTTCTCGGGCCACCGGGGGTCGGTCGGAATGGGGTTGGGTCGTGCCGAGCCGGTGGCGACTGTGACCGGCCCAATGGGGATGGGGTCTAAGGCCGGGGTGTTGGGAATAGTGTCCCAAAGCCAATCGTCAGCCTGTTGACGGTTGTGCTCCTTTTGTATTAGTACATGAATTATAAATAAATAAAAGTTATTTTGGTATTTTTTCATCACAAATGTTTCATCTTCTAATGAACTCCTGTGTTGTGGTGAAGTCCTTAGGACTATTTAGACTCGACAAAGGAGGATTTGTCGCTTAGTCCTTAAACATGTTCGTGACCAAATGATACGTTGTTACCAAGGACGACAACATTTATCGAGCATAGGTCGTTGTGTGCCATATGGGTTGGTTGTCCTCATAACCAAAGAGTGTGGAGACACTGGTATGGCATACAGGTGAGATGTAATGGTACATCTGCACTGAACGTGACCAACTCCGGAGCTATTTCTGCTGTCAAGATTTGCTCCGATGGGATATGGGTATAAATGTCCCTCCGACCTGAGACCGCCATGGTGACTTGCAAGCAACTCACTGCACTTATGCACTGGACTACCTGAATTTCTAATTCAGTGACGGAAGGATGCTGGGTGTAGTCAAATACTTGACTTGTCGGTGCGTGTGTCAAGATGGGATTGACCACTCCAGTTTAGGAGCTGTGTACAGTCGTATTTCAATTTAACAAAACCTTGGCCAGGGTAGTCCTAGTGAGGAGTCACAGGACTAATTGAGTTGAGCACGATTCGGATGATATCATCAGGGTTGACAGTTTAACCCTGAGTCATCCTAAACACAGAGGTCAAAAGGGATGGATTATACGGTAACCATATTCACGTAGGTTCTGAATGTTGCGATTGCGATTATTCGACCTATCCAGTCGTCGGGTACCATTGCTAGATGGTCACTTCGATTAGTACAGAAATTGGTTCCTGTGCTACCGGCTTAGGTTCGAACCTGCGGGGTCACACACATTAGAGGTTCCTTTCTGATCTGATGGCTGATTATGAGTCTTATCTATCTGGGACTCTATGATTGAGAATTAGGATTCTCTAATCATGAGTTCCACACATTTTGGGTACCGGGGTCAAAATTTTGAATTTCAAATTTTGAATTTGAAATTTGAACTCTTTGATCAGGGTTTCATATCGATGGTCTCTGATGCCTGATTGCCCATCAGATTTGGACTCAATATTTATGAGAGGTTTAATTAGTGATTTAATCACTAATTAACTCAATTTTATTGAGTAATTATTTTTGGATCAAGTCCAATTGAATTGGATTCAGTTTGGATTGACCCGATTAGGTTAAATGTTGACCTAATCGCTAAGGTGGTTTAGTCCCTGATTTGATCAGGGGTTAGGTTTAGTTAATTCCTGATTTGATTAGAATTTTATTAAGCCTAATTAAGTCTAATTATGTTGGGTTTAATTTGGTCTAATTGTGCTCAACCTATTTTAAACTAGGTTGGCTCAATTTGAATCAAACCACCTTGTTTTAAATTCTCTGCGTCACCCAACTTCCTTGCACCCATTTGAATTCACGAGAAGAAACTTCTCATGAAATTTTTCTTACGCAAAACCCTTCCCCATATCCTCATTTGTGCGCCATATGGATGGATAAAATAATTAGTTAGCCATTCAAATTCAAAGCATGTTTGAATTTGAATGGATAACTTATCACTTGCCCTTTCATCCTTATCCATTTTGTGCGCCACATTACTTACATGAGAAAAGGTTTCTCGTGAAACTTTTTCCACGCACAAAGAGCCACGCCCCTTCTTTTCTCACACCCAAAAGGATAGGGATAAGTTGGTTTTCATTTGAATTCAAATTTGATTTGAATTCAAATGTGTAACCTCTTGTCTTTATCCTCTCACGCGGATAAGACACGTTTGACGTTGTTTTAAAAAGAGGAGAAAGGTGGGACGTGCGTAGAAAAAAAATTAGGAGAGAAACTTTGGGGCGTGAGGAAGGCTTCTGCGCAAGGTGAAGGTCCAAAACCTTCCGAGAGAAAAAAAAAAAAAAGAGAGAAAATTGGGCGCAGGGTTTTTGGTGTGTACCCTAGGTTTTCTACCTAGGGTTCGGGAAGTGAGATTGGTGTGCCACGAGTGTCGTGAGTCCACCAAATTTTAGAGAGAGATCCATCAACCTCTCAAGTAACTGTGCAGACGACCTGGAGCATCCGAGAAGTCGGCACACATCGATCGAAGGAGTTCGATCAACATCTGCCATCAAAGGGTGAAATCACGAACTAGCATTCGTGAGGAGCTGATCAGACGGGAGCTTCATGTGGACGATCCGCAGAGGCCAGACAGTTGGGTGGCTGCGACGTGATGATCAGAGCCCTCCGACGGTGATCAGATTGCGGTGATCGACTACCCGTAAAAGGTGATGTGTTCTGAACACAGTACTGTAAAACGTTTACTGATTCAAATTTGAATTTCAAATTTAAATGCATGCTGTTGTATCATATTTAGATCCTAGTGTAGGGTTAATTAGTATTAATTAATGAGATTAATTAATAATTCCGCTGTAAAATAATAATTTTAAAAAAGTTTT